>NC_137016.1:45900033-45994232 GCF_032717465.1 Coenobita brevimanus | reverse complement strand
GAGAGAGAGAGAGAGAGAGAGAGAGAGAGAGAAATAATAATAATAATAATAATAATAATAATAAAACTTTATTTCCACTAAACAGTGGGTATTCTTATACATTATACAGTAGTACAGCATACAGTATGAAAGTTCTATACACAATATAATACAAGTTGATACATATGGTGGAGAATAGTGACAGAGAGGTAAATGGTTTAAAAGGTGTGGGGACACTTAGGTTAAAAATAGATCAATTAAGGGATTTAGGAACGAAGGCAGTGGGAAGGATTAAGACAGATGGGATTGTAAGATTAGGGAGTTTGAGCAATAGGGTAGAATGTATGCTCTCAATAAAAGTATAGCAATTATCAACGGCTAATTATTATACAGGTGTTGATGGTGGGGGTCTATATTTATAGGAGGTGTTGGTGGTGGAGGTATAGCGGGTGTTGTTGATGGGGGTGTTGTTGGGGGTAGGGGTATAGGGGGTGTTGGTGGCAGGGGTATAGGGGTATTAGAAAAACGGAGATCACAAGAGGGAAACAGTGTCAAGGTCATCGCTGATGGAGAGGTCAGCTCGGAAACGTGGCAACAGTGCAGGGAGGGGGTGACTCCACCAAAACCCTACGTTTCGATCTGTCAGACTATAGAATGTAATGCTAGAGGAGACGCGGCCATGTGAGGGTCTGAGGTAGAATATCAGGCAACTGGTGTGGTGGAAAAGTGTAGTGTGGTGGTGTGAGGCGGGCAGGGAGACGCATGGTGTGGTGTAAAGTGTAGTGTGGTGGTGTGAGGCGGGCAGGGAGACGCATTGTGTGGTGTAAAGTGTAGTGTGGTGGTGTGAGGCGGGCAGGGAGACGCGTGGTGTGGTGTAAAGTGTAGTGTGGTGGTGTGAGGCGGGCAGGGAGACGCGTGGTGTGGTGTAAAGTGTAGTGTGGTGGTGTGAGGCGGACAGGGAGACGCGTGGTGTGGTGTAAAGTGTAGTGTGGTGGTGTGAGGCGGGCAGGGAGACGCATACGTCAACCTCAGGACGCACGCTAAGACGCACACCATAAATCCTCGTACCAGGTGAAGAGCAGGGAAGGGGGGTGGGGGAAGGGGAGAGGAAGACAGGGATAGGAAGCTGAGGAAGATTGAGAGAGAGAGAGAGAAGGGGGAGTAGTGTTGGAGGGCGAAAAAGTGTGAAATTATACAGTACAAACAAGAAGAGAGATGAATCAGATCGCCTGGTGGTAGAAAGAATAAAAGAAGCAAGCCAACATGCCAACACCATCATGCTGAAGCGATTAATTCAGATGTGAGGGACGAATATTACACGTTACTCTTGGTATTTGCAGACGATTTTTACTCAGCCGTGGCAGTAAAGGAACGAGGTAAAGAATGACCCCTGAACGTGAGATAAATCAATTCAGATGTGAGGGACGAATCTTACACGTTATTCATGGTATTTGCAGACGATTTTAACTCAGCCGTGGCAGGAAAAAGACAAAGTAAAGAATGACCCCTGAACGTGAGATAAATTAATTCAGGGACGGGAATGGATTTCTTCTTGAGGTTATCCATGTTAACTACAAACGGTTTTATTCAGCTTAGGAAGGACTGCTGGTACTGACAGGATCGAACACTGTTTATTGCATTACGGTAGTCTCTTATTATACCTGTATATTATAGGATCGAACACTGTTTATCCCATTACTGTAGTCTCTTATTTTACCTGTATATTATAGGATCGAACACTGTTTATCCCATTACTGTAGTCTCTTATTATACCTGTATATTATAGGATCGAACACTGTTTATTGCATTACGGTAGTCTCTTATTATACCTGTATATTATAGGATCGAACACTGTTTATCCCATTACTGTAGTCTCTTATTTTACCTGTTTATTATTCTGCCTATCTGCAGACGGTTTTATTCTGCTATAGAAGGAGTTGACGTAAACGCCTCAGCTTACTCCAGTACTCTTGCATGTACTCCGTATTATTCTTATTATCTACAGAAAGATTTACTGAACTCGCCAACAAAAGAACCGGGAGGGTAAAGAATGATCCCCGAACGTGAGATAAATTAATTCAGGTACGAGGCCGGGTTTTTGTGGACGCAGCAGCAGCCGCCAAGAGAGGCCAAGACAGCCACACGGAAAAAGGCCCCTCGCCCTGCCCAGGAAATGTGCTGGTAAAGGACATCCTGAATTCTGGACGGGTGGCCGCGAGTTTGGCGATAAGGAGTTTGCGAAAAGAAATCAAGGGGCTGAGATAGAGGTTAAGAGGTTGAGACAGGAGTTGTTAGGGGTTGAGAGAGGGGTTACTGGGAGTTGAAGGGTTGTGAGAGCGGGGTTGTTGGCGGAAAAGTAGGTGGAGCAACGGGCAGGGGATTTGTGTGTTAATGGTGAGAAAAGTGTGTTGAGAGAGAAAACGAATGAGAAAAAGGCTGGGACTGGGAGAGTAGTTATGGGGGTTAGAAAGCGTTATTAGGGGATGGAGTGAAGGGTTATTAAAAAAAAAATGAAAAAGAGGTTACAAGATTAAGGAGGTTGAAAGAGGGGCTGAGGAGGAGAGAAAGAGACTGAGAGATAAAGGAAGTGCTGAAATCTGGACGGGTGAGTTGAAATTTGGCCGAAAGGAGATTGAGAGACTGGTCATTAGGGGATTGAGAGAGGAGTTATTTTGGGGATTTTAGAGAGAGAGGGGGGGGGTATACGTCTTGATGGTGAGTGTGTATCAAGTAAGCAGATTGCATACCGTGGGAGTGGCATCCTTCCCTAAGTGTATGGCACCACCAACACAAAAATGCCGACCAGATTTCAATAACCTAAGTGCTCGGGCTGGGGGAAGAGGGGGAAGGACATAATAGGGAGAGGGAGAGAGAACGGAGTGTGGGGAGGGGAGAGGGGTGTGGGAGGTTGTGATGGTGATGCGAGGGGGTGTAAGGGTAGGGGAGAGGATAGGGCAAGGAGACCAGGAAGACTGAGGGATTAAAAAGAATGTGAGGTGGGGGAATGACGAGGAAGGAAGGAGAAGCAGGATGAGGATGAGAGAGGAAAGAGAGAGGGGAGGCTGTGGGGGAGCAAAAAAGGGAAAGGGGTGTGGGGGAAGGGGTCGAGAAGGGAAAGGGAGGAGGAAGCTGAGGGAGCGATAGGAGGGAGAGAAGGAATAGGGAAGAGAGGGGAGTGGGGAAGTTAGAAAAGTTGAGAGAGGATGAAGGAGGAAGAGGGAGGAGAGGTGGAGAGAGGGAGATGAGTATAGGGGAAGGGAGAGGGGGAGAGGAGGGGGACAAAGACAGGTGATACAGAGATAGAGGAAATTAGTTGACATGGCAAAATAAAAACAGGGGTGAGAAAATAAAAATATGCAGATGAGATGGATTGTCATTACGTGGAGTGACTACTGGTGGAGAGAGAGGCGAAGTACAAGAGGAGGGATGGAGGGCAGGAAGGAAAGGAGGAGAGGAAAAGTGCAGGAGGAAGAAAGAAGGGTGGGAGTCTTTACGTGGGAATTTTGTAAGAAGGTAGGCAGGGGAAAATACTGCTGGTTGATGGGCCTGTGAAAAGTAGGTAGTTAGGTTGGCCAGTAGGTAAGTAGGCTGGTAGGTAAAGAATCACTATGTATATGCATGAAGGAAGGTAGGTAAGTAGTAGACAGAAAGGCAAGTAATCTAGTAGACAGGTAGATGGTTAAATCGATATAAACAAAAGTGTGAGAGACAAAGGGAGACGTGGGAGGTCAAGGCCTTCTAAAATTAGAAGGCCTCTCCAATCCTCTTGTGACGTCAGCCGCGTAGGTCAGGGGCAAGGTGCGTGGTCAGGAAGC
Organism: Coenobita brevimanus; assembly: GCF_032717465.1. Taxonomy (NCBI): domain Eukaryota; kingdom Metazoa; phylum Arthropoda; class Malacostraca; order Decapoda; family Coenobitidae; genus Coenobita; species Coenobita brevimanus. The sequence continues at coordinate 45,990,438 of NC_137016.1, read as the reverse complement.
GGTCAGGGTTCTGCCTCACTAACTCTTTGTTAAACATAAGAACATAAGAAAAGAGGATAACTGCAGTAGGCCGGTTGGCCCATGCTAGGCAGCTCCTAGAAGAGTAACTGAACTACTAGAATGAGGTAAGGGGCTGTTGTATTGGAGGTATATTGGGGCTGTTATATTGGAGGTATATTGGGGCTGTTATATTGGAGGTATATTGGGGCTGTTATATTGGTGGTATATTGGGGCTGTTATATTGGGGCTGTTATATTGGAGGTATATTGGGGCTGTTATATTGGAGGCATATTGGTGCTGTTATATTGGAGGTATATTGGGGCTGTTATATTGGTGGTATATTGGGGCTGTTATATTGCTGGTATATTGCGATGTTATATTGGTGGTATATTGCGATGTTATATTGGTGGTATATTGCGATGTTATATTGGTGGTATATTGGGGCTGTTATATTGGTGGTATATTGGGGCTGTTATATTGGTGGTATATTGCGATGTTATATTGGTGGTATATTGGGGCTGTTATATTGGTGGTATATTGGGGCTGTTATATTGGTGGTATATTGGGGCTGTTATATTGGTGGTATATTGGGGCTGTTATATTGGTGGTATATTGGGGCTGTTATACTGGTGGTATATTGGGGCTGTTATATTGGTGGTATATTGCGATGTTATATTGGTGGTATATTGGGGCTGTTATACTGGTGGTATATTGGGGCTGTTATATTGGTGGTATATTGGGGCTGTTATATTGGTGGTATATTGGGGCTGTTATATTGGTGGTATATTGGGGCTGTTATATTGGTGGTATATTGGGGCTGTTATATTGGTGGTATATTGGGGATGTTATATTGGTGGTATATTGGGGCTGTTATATTGGTGGTATATTGGGGATGTTATATTGGTGGTATATTGGGGCTGTTATATTGGTGGTATATTGGGGATGTTATATTGGTGGTATATTAGGGCTGTTATATTGGTGGTATATTGGGGCTGTTATATTGGTGGTATATTGGGGCTGTTATATTGGTGGTATATTGGGGCTGTTATATTGGTGGTATATTGGGGCTGTTATATTGGTGGTATATTGGGGCTGTTATATTGGTGGTATATTGGGGTGCTATATTGCTGGTATTACATTGGGCTGTTATATTGGTGGTATATTGGGGTGTTACATTGGTGGTATATTGGGGTGTTACATTGGTGGTATATTGGGGCTGTAATATTGGTAGTATATTGGGGTGTTGTACTTAGAATCTTACTGTGTATTGGGGTGTTATATTGATGGTATACTGAAGGTATTATATTGGAGATACTAAATACAGCTTAGATAACAAAGAAATTAGCAAATCGGAATGCGAGAGAGATCTAGGAGTTATGATTAGTAATGACCTTAAACCAAGGCAACAGTGTATTAATGCGAGAAATAAAGTAAATAGGGTCCTAGGATTTATTTCGAGAAGCGTGAGCAATAGATCATCTAAAGTAATACTGAAACTTTATCTAGCATTAGTAAGGCCACATTTAGACTACGCAGTACAATTCTGGTGTCCTTACTATAGAATGGATATTAATTCGTTAGAAAATGCACAGAGAAGAATGACAAAAATGATACATGACGTCCGGAACCTGTCATATGAAGACAGACTGAAAAGACTAAGTCTTCAGAGAAGAATGACTAAAATGATACATGACGTCCGGAACCTGTCATATGAAGACAGACTGAAAAGACTAAGTCTGCATTCGCTAGAGAGGCGTAGAGTAAGGGGAGACTTAATTGAGGTTTTTAAGTGGATGAATGGTATAAATAAGGGAGATATTAGCAAGGTACTTAAAGTGAGCATACAGGATAGAACTAGAAATAATGGTTTCAAACTAGAAAAATTCCGTTTCAGAAAGGAAATCGGTAGAAATTGGTTTGGTAATAGAGTAGTAGACGAATGGAATAAGCTACCTAGTAAAGTAGTTGCTGCCTCTTCCATTGAGAGTTTCAAGCATAGGCTAGATAAGCATATGACAAATAAGGGGTGGATATAGAATAAAGAAAATCTTATAACCAATACTAATTCAAAAATAAATTTTCTTTTCAGGTTACACTATGATAGTCTCTATTCTCCTTTCACACTTTCCTGTAAAATGTCCACGCCAGTTTTTCTATACGGCGTGGTGTTCTTTCTGACTTTTTCCTGCCGGCTTCGGCTGGAGGGTTTGGAGGGCGGGGGAGAGCCTTCTTCTTTGCTATCCTTATCTCATTCTAGTAGTTCAGTTACTCTTCTAGGAGCTGCCTAGCATGGGCCAACCGGCCTACTGCAGTTATCCTCTCTTCTTATGTTCTTATGTTCATTCACTAGAGAGGCGTAGAGTAAGGGGAGACTTAATTGAGGTGTTTAAGTGGATGAAGGGTATAAATAAGGGAGATATCAGCAAGGTACTTAAAGTGAGCATACAGGATAGAACTAGAAATAATGGTTTCAAACTAGAAAAATTCCGTTTCAGTAAGGAAATAGGTAGAAATTGGTTTTGTAATAGAGTAGCAGACGAATGGAATAAGCTACCTAGTAAAGTAGTTGCTGCCTCTTCCATTGAGAGTTTCAAGCATAGGCTAGATAAGCATATGACTAATAAGAACATCCCAATATACTACCAATACAACAGCCCCAATATACCACCAATGTAACACCCCAATATAAGAACATAAGAAGAGAGGATAACTGCAGTAGGCCGGTTGGCCCATGCTAGGCAGCTCCTAGAAGAGTAACTGAACTACTAGAATGAGATAAGGATAGCAAAGAAGAAGGCTCTCCCCTGCCCTCCAAACCCTCCAGCCGAAGCCGGCAGGAAAAAGTCAGAAAGAACACCACGCCGTATAGAAAAACTGGCGTGGACATTTTACAGGAAAGTGTGAAAGGAGAATAGAGACTATCATTGTGTAACCTGAAAAGAAAATTTTTTTGAATTAGTATTGGTTATAAGATTTTCTTTATTCTACATCCACCCCTTATTAGTCATATGCTTATCTAGCCTATGCTTGAAACTCTCAATGGAAGAGGCAGCAACTACTTTACTAGGTAGCTTATTCCATTCGTCTACTACTCTATTACCAAACCAATTTCTACCGATTCCCTTACTGAAACGGAATTTTTCTAGTTTGAAACCATTATTTCTAGTTCTATCCTGTATGCTCACTTTAAGTATAGAAAAAAGAAAATCTTATAACCAATACTAATTCATAATTTTTCCTTTTCAGGTTACACTATGATAGTCTCTATTCTCCTTTCACACTTTCCTGTAAAATGTCCACGCCAGTTTTTCTATACGGCGTGGTGTTCTTTCTGACTTTTTCCTGCCGGCTTCGGCTGGAGGGTTTGGAGGGCGGGGGAGAGCCTTCTTCTTTGCTATCCTTATCTCATTCTAGTAGTTCAGTTACTCTCCTAGGAGCTGCCTAGCATGGGCCAACCGGCCTACTGCAGTTATCCTCTCTTCTTATGTTCTTATATTGGGGTGTTACATTGGTGGTATATTGGGGCTGTTGTATTGGTAGTATATTGGGGTGTTATACTTAGAATGTTACTGTGTATTGGGGTGTTATATTGATGGTATACTGGAGGTATTATATTGGGCCTCTTATATATGGGGTGAACAAGGTAATGCAGATTTCGTTTGAATTCGATTCAGTTTCTTTATAGAGGAAAGCTGTGGAGATATGTAGGAAAAATGAAGGGTTATATATTCCTCTCTCATCCAGCACCAGCCACGTCTGTGTAATGGCTTTGGTCCTACACCCTAGCATGGCTAAGGCCTCATTTTTCTTATATTCAGTACAACTACGATGACTTAAAGCTTCTCACTGTACTCTCTACACTTTTCTGATAATAATGAACAGAAAATAATGTTGTACTTACCCTGCTGTTGCGATTTGGAGTGAACTGGTCGCGCTTAATGGCACGTAGCCACGTGGAGGCAAGTTCTTTATCTTGCGGGAAGGAAAATACACTTACTTTTATAATTTCCCTTACATCTGGGAACACAACACATGTAAGGCATTATTACCTTAATAAAACATACAAATAATGTAAATATCAATATATAATACAATGTTTTTCCGTCCTTATTGTTATTGAACACACAGCGTGACCTCTCCCGACCATAGCTGACCCAACACTACCTAGACCTACCTACAACAAGTACGTCACGGCTTACCGTCCCCCCCACCACGAGGCCTTCTAATTTTAGAAGGCCTTGGTCCGACTCTCCTCTCCACACCGCGCTCTCAGCCCGCTGAACCTTTACTTGTATCGTCTATGTACTTCCTAAAAGTATTTGCTCGCCACGTACAACTTGTGTAGACATTTGGCTATGAATTTAAACTAGACATACATCATTAAATAAAATCTCTTGCTTAAGTAAGAATATCATAATTCAGCAGTTAAATGAGTCCTTTATTTACACATATCATCACCATCAACAATTAAGAACATAAGAAGAGAGGATAACTGCAGTACCGGTAGGCCTGTTGGCCCATGCTAGGCAGCTCCTAGAAGAGTAACTGAACTACTAGAATGAGATTAGGTTTACATGTATTATTATTAAACTGCCCACTTCACTTCTCACAGAAACAAAACCATTACATGATACCATTCTCATTACTATCAACCGCATCACTCCACCGACGTCCACTTTCTCATTATATTGCACTTAAAACATTACACTCACACTCTCTTCCATCACCACACTACGTCCCAGGCGATAAAATGCAGTACATCAATGTTTATGAGCAATGATGAAATTCTGACTATAAGTTAACAGGAGTATGGTGATAATTGAGCCACCTGGGATAATATTTACAGGCTGTCTGGTTTTTGTTACCTACCCTAACCTAACTTTACCTTACGTCAGTGTCTGTAGCTTCCTTTTGCTCCCTGTCTTTTTATTTTGATTTATGAGATCATTTAATTTTGCACAGAAATTATTTAGCAACGCATTTGTGGAAGCCCACAGTAGCATTCTTTGAATTTTTTCTATGTTATGACCTTCATTACAGTTGTTCATAGGAAGGAAGGCATCTTCATCCATCAATACATTAAGTGTTATCTCTGTGCCTATATTTCTTTGATTTACGGATTTTGTGAACTCTGGATGTTGTGTAAGTTTGTTAATGATTATATAATTATACATGATAATATTTACAACAGCATCATCTGGATACAATAGAGACCCTCTACTTATGCCCTGTATGAAATTATGGTTGTCTGGTAGGCATTCCATTTCGTCATCGTGGTAAGTAAGTCTTTACATAATTCACATTTCACTTTTTTGTACACAGCAAAGCAACAGAATCCTGCAAGGTATGTTATTACTTGAAGGAGATCCATGGAGTTTTCTATATCCTCTGGAGTCACATCAACATCGAACCTATGCATGTTTACCATATCATTATTTTCCATTTTCTCCCAGTTTGCTTCTTCATATACTTTAAAGTAAACACTTTGGTTATAAAGAGGTAACTTCAGTACAGATATCATCCTCAGGTTTTTTTCACACTCAAACACTTGTCTAATGGATATGTTATAACTGCCTCCTGCAAGCTGCCGATATTTTCCAAATCTTGCCTCCAAATGATCAGTTTGAAATTTTCCTGGTAGTATATATTTCATGTTTAGTTCACCTATGCAATAATCGGTTATTTGTAATATGGCTGTGGTCGTATGTCTCAGAGCAGTAAATGTTTCATTCGTCAGTTTTCCAGTCACTTCTGTCATGCCATCCCAAAGATTTAACCAGCTTAGGAAATTGTGCAGGAACAAATATCTTTCATCATTGTCATCACTTGTCACTGGAGCAGCATATTTGTTTTTAAGACGACAACCTTTATATGGAGATTTTACGTTCATTACTGTCCACCAAGTATAGATTATCTGTATGTAATTAGCAACATCTTCAAAGCATGGTAAATTTTGTGTTTTCCCTAGAGTCATTAATGCTTGTACAATATATTCGTTGAAAATCTGCAACACTAAGCTGACATTTTGTTTTTCGAGATTTGAGGGTGATAAAGACTTTAGCGTAAGCTTACAGGCATGCTTGAGGAGGGAATCTGCTTCTAGAGAGTGAAGTTGTTTTAGAGTAGTAAAAGGAGCTTTACAAATTCTGGTTACTCTATCACATATCTCATCAATGGAAAAGTGTGGAAATTGCATGTACTTGTCATGATTTTTCTCATTGATCCAATTATTTCTAATGCATTTGAATATATGTACTGAATCAAACATAAAAAAACAATGGCCTGGAAGTCTGTGCTGGATGGCGATAACTTTAATACTACATCAGTCTGGTCATACGACTATTATAGGTATGCTATAACAAGAAACATCTGACACGTTCATCAAATAAAAAAATATATATATATTGTTTTTAGGAGAACGCGCATTAGAGAAAATGGGAAATTCAAATGGGGGAACTATCGTTTTTTTTTTAGTTGACATAATTACTGTCGCTAACGTTCGTTATAATGCATTATGCTGGTATTACAAATAGCAGAGGCAACATCCTGCATGCTATAACAAATACTACATTACTCAGATAAAGAAATGAAAAATGAAGCTTTGTATCAGACGGAGAGTGCACTTTACAGAAAATGGAAAATTAGGCTATTTTAGTTCCTTGTTTACTAATGCAGTAAACTGATAATAATACGATTGTGATATGTATCAATGTCCATGTTATAACGAAGAACACCGGGAACATTCCTCAGCTACTTGTATATCGGTGCATATATTATCTAATTTCTTTGAGTCGTCTAAAATGCGCTATAGGCTACTGTGACCCCGCGACCTCCGCCATTAAGGCTACCAAGGTCACCTCACTAACCCACCGCATGTTCACTTCGGGTCACCAAGTTTTTAACCCTTTCGTCAATATCTGGCAATCAACATATTATCTAAAGGTTAATAATCTTAGAATGTAATCATGGGACTATAAAAATAATACATTTACTTACCCTGCTGTACTGATTAGGTGAAAAATTATCCCGTTTTATTGCCCTTGTCCACTCGTCCATAAGTTCCTTGTCTTTAGGAAACGAGAAAATACACACAGAGGGGCCATTTTCATAGTTTCCTTTGCAGAATGGCACACAACACTTGCTTGGCATTATTGCAGATAGCAGTTAACAAGCCTGGGAGTCAAAGAAACCATGAATAATTCTAATGAATAAAGATACACAGGTGTGGTGTGCTACCGTCACGCTCCAATAAATCACACTGACCAGTTGCCAATTAGACTCGTGGTCGAGTTGCCAATACGGCATTGGAACTTGGAAGGACCTAAGGTCGTGACGTAGTGCTGACGTAGCAGAACATCTATCAGGCCTTCTCTCTCGGTGGCCTTGCTCAATCCCGCAAAGGGTGGCCGCAGACAAAACGCCTCCAAGTCGCTCTGTCACCCACCATTTGACTACCCTCCCCCCAACTCACCCCCCCTCCCTCATATACCTCTCAACTCCATAAATTAATCAATGTACAACATTTTAAACTCTCTCTCTCTCTCTCTCTCTCTCTCTCTCTCTCTCTCTCTCTCTCTCTCTCTCTCTCTCTCTCTCTCTCTCTCTCTCAATAATTTGTGCGCGTGCGCGCTCGTGCGCTTGCGTTTGTATTTATCTGTACACACCCCAACAATATACCCATTTATTTTCACCTTGACCTGAATCGAATGAGTTATTGATTTTATTGAAATAACATAAATTAAACAATGTACAACATTTTAAACTAATATGTACAGTATGCTATACACCAAGGGCACAGCGTGGGAGCGGTGTGGTGGCGGTTGGTGGTTGGGGACCCAGGGGAGGGGGTAAGGTTTGGTGGTGACCTGCTAATCCCAACCCTTCCCCCATAATCTGGGGACTCCGGTCGCCGCAGCCTCCCTCTCCCGCACCCACACTCTGTAGCCTCACACTTGTATTTACAATGCGTTTTTCCTGGATGTATATGTAGATCACTATGTATAAGTTTTATGTGTGTACAAATGTATTACTGTTTGTGACCTCTGTTTCCTATTCTATTCACCGATCTTGTGTACGTGAATATGTATATACATATGGTATATATCAGTATGCTCAAACAAATTCCATGTAACTACATACAACAGCACTCTTTATACTCACTGTACAGTTTAATACATGTATTACTGTATATAAGATTACTAATTAGTCCACTTTAAAATTATTGACCAATCACACGTACAGTATATTGTAATCTAATATAATACATTAATAGGCTCGGGAAGATGACTACCTAAGTATCATCTTCCTTTTGAGATATTGTACAACTACTATTTTTATATGTACAGTATTGTGTATCTCAATAAATGTATCAAATTCAAATTCAAATTCTCCATATAACTCCCACCGGTCTGTCCCCCATCTCTATCCTCTCCTCGTTCACCTCATGCCCCACACCCGTCTCTTCCCTGTCTCTACCCCCCCAAGTACCCTCTTCTTTCCCCTGAACACCCACTTCTCTCTCTCTCTCTCTCTCTCCTTCCTTACCCCCAAAGCCTCCCTCTCTCTTCCATTAACCCCCACCCCTCTTCCTCTCACCCCTTAACCACTGCCTTCCTACTTTTCTATCCTTGTCTTTAACTTATAGAATAGTTTTTGTTAATAACCTTCCCTATACCAAACAGCCACAAAAGGGCCGACAGGTCTACTGCGTTTGCTTTCCTTAGTACTCCTTTGTACCTGTATCCCCTGTCCCAACTCTTTCTCTCTATCCAAGTCCTTTCTTCCCTATCCCCAACCCTCTCCCCCTACCCTCCACCCCTCTCCTCATTCCCTTTACCCTCGTTGCCCTTAACTCCCCCTTCTTCAACTCATTTAACACCCCTCTCTCCCCTTCTCTCCTTTCACTCCCCTCTCACTCTCCTTACTCTTTCTTTCCCCTCTCACTCTCCTTCTCACTCCTCCTCTCACACTCCTTCCCCGCCCCCTCCGGCTCACCGCTGAAGCATGTAGTGTAATTAATCCATCATAACCTCGCCCCCACTCTGCAGGAAAGAAGGCGGGGATTAACGAATATATACGATACCTCAACACGCGACGTCAACTTGGTGCTTGGTTAAACGTTGATGTGTCTTAATACAGGTGGTAATTACAAGGCAGGGGTGGCTAAGGGGGCATGGCAGGAAGTAGGTGAGGGTGTTTGTGGCGTTGGGGGGGTGTGGATGGTTGAGGAAGGAAGGAAAGATGAAAGGAAGAAGAGGAAGGAAGGAAAGAAGGGTGGGTAAGACTCTCTCTCTCTCTTATCCAAGAATAATTAAACAAAAATGAGATACACGTAAACAAAAGAACCACAACGTAACTTGAGATTGTGCATAAATGTCACTTGGTCCCGGTGGTAAAATTGTGTTGGTAAGATGTAGTCGTGATGCTGCATGACGTGAAGTGGGGGTGAGGGGTGGGGGAGAGAGGGGGTGAAGGAAGAGAGGGAGAAAGAGGGAAAGTAACGTCTGGAAACAGCAAGAAACAGAAAGAAAGGAAAAAGAAAAAGACGTCATTGGATGCAAGGAGTTGTCTTGTGGAGAGGAAAAAAGAGAGAGAGAGAGAGAGAGAGAGAGAGAGATGCTACTCACCTCTCAGTTACTTTTTTCACAGTTTCACTTTGCACAGTATGCCAGATGACCTGTAACATATTTGTCTATGTAATAGTGGTTGATATTTAATTACATATCTCTTTCTTTCCCCATCTTTTATACTTTATTTTCTGTTTCCTCTTCCCTATTCCTCTAGTCTGGATCCGCTTTTCTCTCTCTCCTCCTCTTCTCTGTGTCCTTCCTTCCTCCTTTCCTTTTTTAACGTCTTCATCGCTTTCCCCTCTCCTCCCCAGCTCTTTCTGTTTATATCTGACCCACTTCCTCAACTTCCCAGCATCTCCCCTCCCCTTTCCCCCTCCTTCACCCTCCTTTTAGTTGTAATTCCCCTTTAGTATCCGATCCTATTTTCCTCTATTGTCTTTTTACCTCTTTCCCTTATAATCTCCCGCTCTTCCCCTCCCCTCACCCCTTTCCCTTTCCCTTTTCCTCTCTTCCCTCTATTCTCGAATAACTTTATTCTTTCTCTTCCCTTTTCTCCTCCTCATACCCGTTCCTCATCCCTCTTCCTCTGCCTTCCTCTCCCCATTCCATTCCTCTTTCGCATCTCTTTCTTCCCTCGTCCTTTCTCTCCCGTCAACTTCCTCTTTCCCTTTCTTGCATCCCTTCACCTCTTTCTTCCTCCATCTCTTCCCCTTGCCTCCCTCCCATTATCTTTGTTCCATCCCTCTCCCATCACCATCGCCCCCTCCTTTCCTTTGTGTCATTTCCTCCCCCTTACCCTCCATTCCCTCCTCCCCCACCCCACCAAGGCCTTCTAAAATTAGAAGGCCTCTCCAATCCTCTCGTGACGTCAGCCGCGTGGGTCAGGGGCAAGGTGCGTGGTCAGGACGCGGTCAAGGTTCTGCCTCACTAACTCTTTGTTGTGTGTGTGTGTGTGTGTGTGTGTGTGTGTGTGTGTGTGTGTGTGTGTGTGTGTGTGTGTGTGTGTGTGTGTGTTGTTTAAATGATATTATATATTAATAGACTTATTGGTACAGTCATGGACCAAGAAACCTGGACACTCAGGGGCTGAGCTAATAGTTTCTTTTTCCTTTTCGATTTTTCCACTAAATCTTCGTCCATATGAACCGTACCCCCCCATCCCCTTCCTTCCCTCACCTCCTCTCCGTCCTACTCATATGACCCGGGAAGGCTGGCCATTCCCAGGGGACACGTGGACACTTCTCACCTCTCTCTCTCTCTCTCTCTCTCAACCCCTGATATATATATATATATATATATATATATATATATATATATATATATATATATATATATGTGTGTGTGTGTGTGTGTGTGTGTGCAATTATTATCATGACTTTCATGACTATTGGCATGATCTGAATCGGAAAGTAAAGATGAGGAGAAATATAGTGGAGTCTTTGGCGAAAATGGTGGCATCTCTCTCTTCTAGGAGCTGCCTAGCATGGGCTAACCGGCCTACCGCAGTTATCCTCTCTTCTTATGTTCTTATGTTCTCTCTCTCTCTCTCTCTCTCTCTCAAAAACTAAACACTTGCTTCCATCCTTTCTTCTCCCCCTCCTTCCTCCCCCATCTACCACCTCTCTGTCTCTGTCTTGTATATATATATATATATATATATATATATATATATATATATGTGTGTGTGTGTGTGTGTGTGTGTGTGTGTGTGTGTGTGTGTGTGTGTGTGTGAGTGTTTGTGCAATTATTATCATAACAAATGGCATGCTCTGAATTGGAAAGTAAAGATGAGGAGAATTGGAGAAAATTGTGGCAGAAGGGAGTAGGCAAGTATGAAGGTGGACGTTAATTGGCCCGCAGGGAAATAATGACAGTTCCATATGCTGACGTCTCGAGAGGATTTCCTGCAGTTGTTTCCTCTAAATATGTTCCAGTGTTTTAATTTGTAATGCTTATATCACAGTAAAGGCATACTTTGCACTGACATTATTATTCACTGCTACAGATTATTGAGAGAGAGAGAGAGAGAGAGAGAGAGAGAGAGAGAGAGAGAGAGAGAGAGAGAGAGAGAGAGAGGGACAAGTGGTCACTCCTCACTTCTCTCTCTATCTATCTCTATCTCTTTCGTATGCAGATCCAAAATCAGGAGGAGATGCCTCTCATGGGCCAACCAGCCTACTGCAGTTGTTTTCTTGAAATATATTCCTAAGTTTTATTTTATAATACTTATATCACAATAATAAAGGCATACTTTGCACTGACATTACTATTCACTCCTACAGAATCTTGAAAAACAGAAAGAGAGAGAGAGAGAGCAGCTGCGTATACGAAGAATGAAGACGAGCTTCTCATGTGTGTGTGTGTGTGTGTGTGTGTGTGATAGCAGAGTAGCCGTAGGGAAGAGCGAGGGATGGGTTGTGATAAAAAAATGTAGGGAGTTGCTTGTGTCAAGGATGCACACACACACACACACACACACACACACACACACACACGGTTCAAGGTCGGCGGATTAGCGAACTGGTGTGTATGGGGGCAGGGAAGGGGGTATGGGGAGTGTACCCTGGAAGGTGCTATGAAGGGAGGGTAAACGGGATGGGGGTTGGGGGGGATGGGGGAAAGGAGTCGTGAACGAAGAGTGACGGACAAGCCGGGGGAACAGAGAGAATATGACATTTACCTCGCCTCACCTGTCCAGGTTTCTCTGTCCATGACTGTACTCGTTTATTCACGTGAAAAATTTACAATGGTAAAAGAAGAGTTACTACAAAAGAAACGTATGTAGTGACATCTGAAATCTGGCATAATATATTATACATATATATATAAATCATATACGTATTGGGGCTGTTATATTGGAAGTATATTGGGGCTGTTATATTGGAAGTATATTGGGGCTGTTATATTGGAAGTATATTGGGGCTGTTATATTGGTGGTATATTGGGGCTGTTATATTGGTGGTATATTGCGATGTTATATTGGTGGTTTATTGGGGCTGTTATACTGGTGGTATATTGGGGCTGTTTTATTGGTGGTATATTGGGGCTGTTTTATTGGTGGTATATTGGGGCTGTTATATTGGTGGTTTATTGGGGCTGTTATATTGGTGGTATATTGGGGCTGTTTTATTGGTGGTATATTGTGATGTTATATTGGTGGTATACTGCGATATTATATTGGGGCTGTTATATTGGTGGTATATTGGAGTGCTATATTGCTGGTATTACGTTGGGGTGTTATATTGGTGGTATATTGGGGTGCTGTATTGCTGGTATTACATTGGGGTGTTATATTGGGGTGTTACATTGGTGGTATATTGGAGCTGTAATATTGGTAGTATATTGGGGTGTTGTACTCAGAATCTTACTGTGTATTGGGGTGTTATATTGATGGTATACTGAAGGTATTATATTGGAGATACTAAATACAGCTTAGATAACAAAGAAATTAGCAAATCGGAATGCGAGAGAGATCTAGGAGTTATGATTAGTAACGACCTTAAACCAAGGCAACAGTGTATTAATGCGAGAAATAAATCAAATAGGGCCCTAGGATTTATTTCGAGAAGCGTAAGCAATAGATCATCTAAAGTAATACTGAAACTTTATCTAGCATTAGTAAGCCCACATTTAGACTACGCAGTACAATTTTGGTGTCCTTACTATAGAATGGATATTAATTCGTTAGAAAATTTACAGAGAAGAATGACAAAAATGATACATGACGTCCGGAACCTGTCATATGAAGACAGTCTTTGTCTTCATTCGCTAGAGAGGCGTAGAGTAAGGGGAGACTTAATTGAGGTGTTTAAGTGGATGAAGGGTATAAATAAGGGAGATATTAGCAAGGTACTTAAAGTGAGCATACAGGATAGAACTAGAAATAATGGTTTCAAACTAGAAAAATTCCGTTTCAGTAAGGAAATAGGTAGAAATTGGTTTGGTAATAGAGTAGTAGACGAATGGAATAAGCTACCTAGTAAAGTAGTTGCTGCCTCTTCCATTGAGAGTTTCAAGCATAGGCTAGATAAGCATATGACTAATAAGGGGTGGATATAGAAAAAAGAAAATCTTATAACCAATTCTAATTCATAATTTTTCCTTTTCAGGTTACACTATGATAGTCTCTATTCTCCTTTCACACTTTCCTGTAAAATGTCCACGCCAGTTTTTCTATACGGCGTGGTGTTCTTTCTGACTTTTTCCTGCCGGCTTCGGCTGGAGGGTTTGGAGGGCGGGGGAGAGCCTTCTTCTTTGCTATCCTAATCTTATTCTAGTAGTTCAGTTACTCTTCTAGGAGCTGCCTAGCATGGGCCAACCGGCCTACTGCAGTTATCCTCTCTTCTTATGTTCTTATATACCGGGTGAACAAGGTAATGCAGATTTCGTTTGAATTCGATTCAGTTTCTTTATAGAGGAAAGCTGTGGAGATATGTAGGAAAAATGAAGGGTTATATATTCCTCTCTTATCCAGCTCCAGCCACGTCTGTGTAATGGCTTTGGTCCTACACCCTAGCATGGCTAAGGCCTCATTTTTCATATATTCAGTACAATTACGATGACTTAAAGCTTCTCACTGTACTCTCTACACTTTTCTGATAATAATGAACAGAAAATAATGTTGTACTTACCCTGCTGTTCCGATTTGGAGTGAACTGGTCGCGCTTAATGGCACGTAGCCACGTGGAGGCAAGTTCTTTATCTTTTGGTCCGTTTTTATAATTTCCCTTACATCTGGGAACACAACACATGTAAGGCATTATTACCTTAATAAAACATACAAATAATGTAAATATCAATATATAATACAATGTTTTTCCGTCCTTATTGTTATTGAACACACAGCGTGACCTCTCCCGACCAAAGCTGACCCAACACTACCTAGACCGACCTCTACAAGTACGTCACGGCTTACCGTCCCCCCCACCGACGAGGCCTTCTAATTTTAGAAGGCCTTGACCCCACGCCTCCCCTCCCAGCACCAGGGTTGCCAGGTGCCGCGTTTCGCGCCAGATTGGGCGACTTTGGAAGATGATGTGCGCTTAAATTTGAACGGCTGCGCGTTGCGCTTTTTTGGGCGTTTTTTGAAATGACTATGAGCATATTAGGCGATTTTGTTATATGGATGCAATGTTAAAAAAAAAAGAAGTAAGAAGACATGACGTATGCATGATGTACTAATACTCGTATGACTCAGTAATCATTTCCCTGCCACTCCCCAAACGCATTGTGAAGCCTCAGCTACTATAATTAGCATCTCTACCTGACCTGGGTTTCCATGACCCCAAGTGTGTGTGTGTGTGTGTGTGTGTGTGTGTGTGTGTGTGTGTGTGTGTGTGTGTGTGTGTGTGTGTGTGTGTGTGTGTGTGTGTGTGTGTGTGCCTTTTGTTTTAATCCTAAGTCCTCAAGGCGCAAGGCTACGCCTTTCTAGTGAGTGCAAAGCTGGTCTTGTTAGTCTGTCTTCATATGGAAGGTTCCGAATATCATGTCTCATTTTTGTCATTCTTGTCAGCATTTTCGAACGAATTTATATCCATTCCTATATGCTGCTACTACAGTGCTAATGTCCATCACTGATGTGCAGTACAATTAGCACCAGAGTCATAATGACCACCCAGTTCCTCCCCTACACCCTTTACCAAGCCTGCCCAACCCAACCCTGATCCCATAATTACTGACAACGCAAAGCTCTCTCCCTCTACCCCATCTACCACTCCATGCTTTCTGTACCATCCTTCTCTCTCTCTCTCTCTCTCTCTCTCTCTCTCTCTCTCTCTCTCTCTCTCTCTCTCTCTCTCTCTCTCTCATCCAGATTAAATTGTCTCCACTCATCCTATTATCCCCCTACCCTTCCCCAAAGAGCAATTGCCACCTCCTTGTAAATGTTACACAGGCGAGGCCGTCTGACCCTCTCTCACCTGACCCCACTCTTCCTTGGTCTGACTTTCTGACCGCCACCTACTACTACTACTACTACTATTACTGTACCACACACACACACACACACACACACACACACACACACACACACACACACACACACACACACACACACACACACACACACACACACACACACACACACACATACCTCTACGGTTAAGAATAGAGAAGAATTACTATAATTGGCTCTCACCACTTCCAAGACTGATGGAGAAGTGTGTGTGTGTGTGTGTGTGTGTGTGTGTGTGTGTGTGTGTGTGTGTGTGTGTGTGTGTGTGTCATTTTGCTGTCTGCGCTTTTTGGGCGCGTTTTCGGGATGGATTGGGCGCCAACAGCACCCACTGACCTGGCAACACTGCGCCTGCACTCTCCAACACGGCCTTGATCATCAAAATTCTCAGACTCAATTACTGGTCCTTGTTTATCCTGTGAAGAGAAGCCAGGCGTTCACCCTTTATTATTTCCCGGCAAACACCACCTCCACCCAGTAGTCCGCTTTGCTGCCTTTATCACTCCACCCAGTATTCCACTTTGCTGCGTTTATCACTCCACCCAGTATTCCACTTTGCTGCCTTATCACTTCATCCAATATTCCACTTTGCTGCCTTTATCACTTCATCCAATATTCCACTTTGATGCCTTTATCACTCCACCCAGTATTCCACTTTGCTGCCTTTATCACTTCATCCAATGTTCCACTTTGCTGCCTTTATCGCTCCACCCCGCTGCCCTTCAGACTCCACCTCATATTTGCCCTCCATCGCCGTAATATTCAGTCATATATTATTGGTAATTGACTTCGCATGTCTTGGTACCTGACTTGGTAATTATTAACCTCGCTTAACCCTTTGAGTCCAGGGAAGTTTTTTACTACGTTCTGCCCAGTCTCTGACGATTTAATACAGCGTAGGACAGACTTTTGAATTGAAGAGGTTATGTATTGGATTGATAAACACCTTCAGTATAAGACGCCTTTGTGAAGTTGAGTTAAATTAATTGGTAGCAGCAGAAATAAACCACCAAGAGAGAGAGAGAGAGAGAAATACTCTTCAACTTAGACCCGTAAGCGCTCGTGTAGTTGGCATATGAATTAATTATATAAACTGCAGAAGCCACACCTATAATTTAGTTGCCTACCTGCATGCTTGCTTACCCTCCAACCTACCCTTGTGGACTGTCTGTTTTTCCTACTTACACCCTTCCAACCCTGCCTGACTTAATTCTCTTCTGATAACTTACTCTCCTGTTCAGTACCTACTTTCTTCCCATCCTGCCTACCTGCCTACCTACCTTTATAATCTGTGTGCTTCCCTGCCTACACCTTTCTCATCCTGCCTCCCTCAAGTTTACTTCATGCTTTATTGATATCTTTCCTCTGTGCCTTCCTGCCTACAAGCCTGTGTGTCTGCCTGCCTGCCTACCTGCGTGCCCTCCCTTCAAGCATGTCTGTTTCCCTGCATTACCCCTTCCCTTCCTGCCTGTTAGTCGATGGGCCAGCTGGCTGACTGGTACCATCTGGAGGTACTAAAAGGCACTTTTACCAGCCATCCAGTATGGTTCTCCATCACCAAAAATGCTTGCTGGACATTCCAACGTTGTAGCTTTTTCACGCTACAACGATTTTAAGTTTATTTATGTCGAATATTGTAGAAAATCACAAAAATTAGCAATATTTCGACATGTATGTTACACTTCATCGAGCTCATTGTGATAATCACCACAGACTAAACCTTTGCTCATATGTGTGTGTTTCCAGTATTCAAGGTCTTGCAATAATAACATGGGGATCATGTGTGTACGCAAAATTCTCTCAGACATCGATAGACATGCGGTTGTTAACGATGATTTATGACGCTATTTTCTCATTCTTTGCAGATATCTAAGTGAGAAATATGGCTTCTGATGAGGACTACAATCCAGATCTGGGACCTTCAGAAAAGCGACAGAAGACCGAATCTGCACTCTGTATTCTGTGTAACAAACATGTGCCACGGAAAAATTTGACCAAACCAAAGAACATTGATTCCTGGAGGACACTTGTTGATGCTGCAAGAATAAGAAACTATGGGCCGATACTTGAAATAGATTCACAAACAGAGGACATTCCGGACATATATTATGAGAGATCGTGCCGTAATGACTTCACACATAAATCTTTGAACCAAATAGAAGCTGAGAGCGTCGATCTCGAACAGTCGACCTCCCAACCCCAACGGATTCCCCGAGAGCCTGGTATCAGCAAGTCTCGAATCTATTCTGCAAGATGCATATTTTGTGACGAAGACTCAAAATACCTCCGCAAGAGCCACACTCGTGAAAAACTGATTCAGTCAGTTGAGCTGCGAGCAGACAAAACTGTTCGCGAATCTGCACGCAGATATTTGACTCAAGAACGATCCGAAAGCCAGAAGAGGACTGACGAACGTATTCTGGTCATCACGTCACGTGAACTGGTAGCAGCCGAAGCACACTATCACAAATCTTGCTATATAGAATACAATCGTCAAAGACCTGAACAAACTTCCATATGCCAGGATGTTGGAGATAATGAAGACGAAGAATACGCTATATCAGAGTCATTTGCTTACAGAAAACTTTTCAACTATATTAGAAAAGAACTGATCACCGAACATCGTATAGAATACATGACAAACTTAACAGAGAAGCTTATATCATATATGCACGCTGATGGAGTGATTGATATCAAGGCTCACACCAAGAAACACATACGACGCAGAATTGAATCAGAATTTGGGTCGTGTCTTAAGATCATTCCTGGAAACAACAACAGACTCTTGGTCATTCCAGACAACATCACATTCGACGAGCTTGCTAGAGACTACATAACATTGAAGGAAAAGCTCGACATGTACTCATCTGATGATCAGAGTATGGAACATGCCTTAACCAAGTCTGCAACACTTCTGAGAAAAGTCATTAAAGCAGAACAAACTGATATATGATATATGCAAGGCCTCATTAGGTTTTCATGCATTTTCAGGGTGCGATTCAGTAAGTGCGTTTGCTGGTCAAGGAAAAATTAAGGGATTGAAGCTTATCCAACAAAACCAGAAATTCCAGGAGGCTTTCACTACATTGGGTGAGCACTGGCACCTGACAGACGAGTTGTTTGATGTCCTCCAAGAGTTCACATGCAGTCTGTATGCAGCTCGAACAAATATCAGATGTGTCAATACTCTTCGCTATCAGCTTTGGCGAGCAAAGAAGGGTCAGTCGATTCAGGTCAGCTACCACCTTGTGAGGACAGCCTTCGACAGCATCCCCTAAGAGCCAACTATCAGAGTGGTGTGTGGCGCCGGAGTCTAATTCCCTGTCCAGATGTACCATGTCCACAAGATGGCCATGGATGGTACATACAAGAAGGTGGACAACTTGATGTACAATGGATAACAGGTACTCCTGCACCACAGGCCATCTTGGAGTTCATCTCATGTAAGTGTATGAAGATCTGTCAACTTCCGAAGTGTGAATGTCTGACCAGTGGACTCCCATGCACAGAAGAATGTAAGTTGCAAACCTGTACAAACATGAAAGAGAGTGACGCCTCATCTATGGACTCCGATGACGAGATGGATGAGGATGATGACTCCTGAAAGAAACCATGACGAGATGGACGAGGATGATGATGTAAATCACCAACGAGCTAAAAATTTGGTAAAATTCTGGGTTTTGTCATCAGGCCAGCGGACTTCTTGTGTGGAAAATAATTCAAAATAATATATAGATGTATACTTTTTATTTCAAGGCAAAAATAAAAACAATACCCGATTTCTAGTGCTTTCTAATCACTTAATAATTATATAAATGAGTTTTACTATAATTTCTAGTCATTTGGAAAATACCCCAGAATTGCACATTTTCGACATAGGGTAGTAGTTTTTGAAAGCGAATTTCACATAGAAAGCTACAAGCTACACATGTCCAGCAAGAAGTTCTGAAAAGTAGACAGAAAGAGCTTTCAGAAAATATAAGTTTCGTTTAGTACCTCTGATTGGTACCATTTGGTGAAAACTTGGCCTCCGGCCCATCGCCTATGTCATGATTTAATGTGTCTTCTTGTCTCCTTTCCTACCTACCTACCTACTTACCTACGTGTCTTCTTGTCTTCTTTCCTACTTACCTACCTACCTACTTACCTGCGTGTCTTCTTATCTCCTTTCCTACCTACCTACCTACCTACCTACCTACCTACCTACCTACTCTTTCCTATGTGTGTGTGTGTGTGTGTAGCCACATACTGATAAAAAAAAATAGGTTACACTCTATGTTATGAAATACAGAGGCATTGGTATGACGTATTACATATAGGAGTATAGAGTAGTACACTCATCGACAGAGAAACCTGGACAGGTGAGGCGAGGCAAATGTCATATTTTCTCTTTTCCCCCGGCTTGTCCGTCACTCTTCGTTCACGACTCCTTTCCCCCATCCCCCCCGCCCCCCATCCCGTCTACCCTCTCTTCATTAGCACCTGCCAGGCTGCACTCCCCATACCCCCTTCTCTGCCCCCATACACACCAGTTCGCTAATCCGCCTACCTTGAACCGTGTGTGTGTGTGTGTGTGTGTGTGTGTGTGTGTGTGTGTGCATCCTTGACACAAGCAACTCCCTACATTTTTCCGATCACAACCCATCCCTCCCTCTTCCCTACGGCTACTCTGCTAACACACACACACACACACACACACACACACACACATGAGAAGCTCATCTTCATTCTTCGTATACGCAGCTGCTCTCTCTCTCTCTCTCTCTCTCTCTCTCTCTCTCTCTCTCTCTCTCAAGATTCTGTAGGAGTGAATAGTAATGTCATTGCAAAGTATGCCTTTATTATTGTGATATAAGTATTATAAAATAAAACTTAGGAATATATTTAAAGAAAACAACTGCAGTAGGTTGGTTGGCCCATGAGAGGCATCTCCTTCTGATTTTGGATCTGCATACGAGAGAGAGAGAGATAGATAGAGAGAGAGAGAGAGAAGTGAGGAGTGAACACTTCTCTCTCTCTCTCTCTCTCTCTCTCTCTCTCTCTCTCTCTCTCTCTCTCTCTCTCTCTCTCTCTCTCTCTCAATATTCTGGAGTGAATAATAACGTCAGTGCAAAGTATGCCTTTACTGTGATATAAGCATTACAAATTAAAACACTGGAACATATTTAGAGGAAACAACTGCAGGAAATCCTCTCGAGACGTCAGCATATGGAACTGTCATTATTTCCCTGCGGGCCAATTAACGTCCACCTTCATACTTGCCTACTCCCTTCTGCCACCATTTTCGCCAATTCTCCTCATCTTTACTTTCCAATTCAGAGCATGCCATTTGTTATGATAATAATTGCACAAACACTCACACACACACACACCGCTCGCTGGTGCAGTGGTAACCTTCCCGCTTGCCAACTGGTGGACGGGAGTTCGCGCCTCGCTCAGGTTGCGAAAAGTTTCACTGACGAAGTGGGTGGTTACTGTCCCCCTTGAGCAAGGGGATGGGTGTGTGCGTGTGTGAAGGTCACAGCCTTGCCCTTAGATCGGACTATATGAGCTCTCAGCTCCCTTCCGGGAGGGTAAAAGCTGACGATCACGACCATTAAGTGATCCTGACCGACCCGGTGAATTACACACACACACACACACACACACATATATATATATATATATATATATATATATATATATATATATAGATAGATAGATAGATAGATAGATAGATATAGATAGATAGATATATATATATATAAGACAGACAGAGAGATGGTAGATGGGGGAGGGAGGAGGGAGAGAAGGATGGAAACAAGGGTTTAAATTGAGAGACAGAGAGAGAGATGGTAGATGGGGGAATGAGGAGGGGGAGAAGAAAGGATGGAAGCAAGTGTTTAGATTTCTCCTCATCTTTACTTTCCGATTCAGAGCATACCATGAAATAGTCATGATAATAATTACACACACACACACACACACACACACACACACATATCTATATATATATATATATATATATAGAGAGAGAGAGAGAGAGAGAGAGAGAGAGAGAGAGCAGGGATAGAGAGAGAGAGAGAGAGAGGTGAGAAGTGTCTACTTGTCCCCTGGGAATGGCCAGCCTTCCCGGGTCATATGAGTAGGACGGAGAGGAGGTGAGGGAAGGAAGGGGATGGGGGGGTACGGTTCATATGGACGAAGATTTAGTGGAAAAATCGAAAAGATAAAAGAAACTATTAGCTCAGCCCCTGAGTGTCCAGGTTTCTTGGTCCATGACTGTACTACGGTCATAAATGTTGGTGCAGATTAAGACGTCAACATTTGAAACTGGGCCTCGGCACGTACGCCTAATATAGAAATCTGTAGAAATTACTATGTTTCATTACACGTATGATTAAGGATACGTTGGGCATTGATAAGGGACATGTGAACTTGCTGAGGTAATACAGCCACACTGGCAACGTAGGATATTATTTACCGGCCCTCACACAATCAATATTGATTGACAATATTCATATATGATGCCGTATTATTGATCTTGTGAAAATGACAGTGAAGATATGCACCATCTATTATTAAAGGATATTACTCGTATACCGATAACGGGAAATTACTATTATATGCAGGTGTGGTGCGGTGAGGATCTGTCCGTTCTCCCCTTCGGGGCTAAGATGCGAATGATTGTGTTTGAATGGATGAGTAAATGGGGAGTGTGTCGTCCTGTCTCGGCTACCTCCTTTTCTCTGGGGGAAGCAGCCTAGGTATATATATATATATATATATATATATATATATATATATATATATATATATATATATATATATGTGTGTGTGTGTGTGTGTGTGTGTGTGTGTGTGTGGTAGAAGTGCGTCTGAAAACAATGGAAAGGAATTTTGTCCAGTCCAATCCACCTGATACTTAGGATTAACAGAGCTAACACAACAAACGGCTGTGGGTTTGTGTTGCCCGTGTGAATGTTTCCGGGATAATAATGTAACCTAACATGTACATCTATATACTCAATAAATACTCTATAATATTCTTGTCTGTATTATTAATACATCCATTATATTCCGGATCAGAGAATTTTATCACTGGAATGAATCTTTGTCTCAAAATACGTTATATGGGACACTATTCACCAGCCTCATGTTATCAATGGTGAAGGATGCTCATGCACAATATAATTATTTAAGACTAACTTAGTGTCACGTGGAAGGCTTATATATTCCCGATTCATAATCTAAACACAGTCTACCCCGTAACCGTTCTCTTATATCCCGTTCTCCCTTATCTCGCTTGTGCACTAGATGGCGTGAAGGTAATGGCCTCGCAGTTTTAACGTTGAGTCGTTACTCCGTATCTTTTCTCCTCCGTGGAGTCGAGTACTTCATACTGATATTCATGGTTTCGTGAAGCTGTGGTGCTTCATTCAGAGTCGAGGTGAAATAAACCTGCATGAAATTAGTTAGTTAACCAGGAGCAATGGGATGTGAATAACCTTGCACGGCGCTAGACCAGAGTCCATACGTGAGGGAGTAAGTTGGAGAAATTAGTGACTGATGTTAGAGGACATCGACAGTGGATCCAGCCGTTGAATTAAAGCTTCGTGTATCCAGTGGGAAGGTGGTAGTCTGATATTAACCATTTATGAAGGTATGTTCTATATTTACTACTTATACAGCTTTATTTTGGACTTAAATTTGATAGTGATAGTTTTAAGAATAGGTGATAGGAGTGATTTGAGTGACTGGTGGTTGAATACTTGTAAATCTGCATTTAATTCATGTGTACAGCTGAAATGTTTATGTATATATTAATCATTGTTACGACAGCCACATAGAGGGAGGTGGTTTTTGTTTTGGGGGGTGTTCGTAGGAAAGTGCTGGGCTGTAGCAATAACGACGAGTGGGGTAGGTCATCCAGGGAGTGGGTACGGTTTGGTGGGAATTGGCTAGTAGTGATGAGAGGCGCGGTGCAGCATAGCCCCTTCCCTTGTCCCCTGTCTTTTTCCATATCGTGGAGCAGTGGCTTTAAACTGCAAGATTAAGGACTGACAACGGGGTTAGTTAGATTTATAGGTACTTTTAGATGAAGGTATTGACGAAAATAAAGGATTCGTGAGGAAAATTTTCGGTTCTATTGAAGTGACCTGTGTTCGTCACTTGCTTCAATTTTTGATTTTATTAGGTTATGTATTTACAGTCATGTTTTCCTTAGCTACCATCTGATAGCTTGTTCAGTTCAAGTTTTACTGCTGTTGGTCTGTTTGACAATGAACATTAGTGTGTGCAATGAACATTAGCGTGTGTGTGTTTAAGTAATTATCTTCAATTTCTGATCTTCCAACATTCTTTTTTTCCAATTCTCTCCTACGCCCTGGCCCTCTGACCCCCATATCCATATTTTGTCCACCATATTGGGTCGGTGGCTGCCACAATGTTGAATCTTCACTACACTTAATTACTGCCTCCATTGTTTTGGTATCTGCAGTATTAGTCTGCCTTTTTTCCCATCAGTCGGCTTGGACTGAATTGAGTTAAGGTAATTAAATCTTTTATGGTTCGTTCAAGCGTCGCTCTGGAATGGTTAAAAAAGTAGTTTAACTCTTCACGAGAAAATCGTTAACAAGTATTGGTTTAAATGCTCAGTGTCTAGCTGAGCAGACTACCACTGGAGCCAAGCAACCGCCCCTGCAGGGTAGTTTATCTTGACTGTCATGACATTAAATTCCTAAACTTTCGTATTATTTGTGTAGAACTAAGTTAATTCTTACGTACCTCGTGAAAAGAGTGGTTTCTTCATTGAGTATATATTTCGTCCACTGTTTGCAAAATTTAATTTTTATCATTGCTTCGTCTGGGATCGAATAGAAAGTTTTCCCCACAGTTAGTTTCATTCATATTAAACTCTTAAGAGGAATGAGTATGGTTGAGAGGAATGAGTGGCTGAATGTCTGAAACACATTTACACATTTACACATTACATTATACGAAAGTGTATTAATAATGCTTTAAACTCCACATGTGCCCTGGTTGTTTAGCCGAGTTCAGAAGACTGGTGAGTGGACGATGATGTCACTGCAAAACCAACGTGACCTGAATGGGTGAGAGGTCTCGGTAAAAGCAGTAGCCGGCACACAGCACTCACGGACACACATCCCCGCTTCGTCTCTCTCTCGTCCCTCTCATACCTTCTACTTCAAGAATTCCAGACTGTTAAATAACATCTCGGAAAGTGGCCTACCGCAGCCGCAGACAACAGCAGTTTGTGGGAGCAGAGAACGCTGAGGAAGGCGGCTGTAGTTTTACTAACATATCGCCACAAAACTTTGAAAACATTGTCATATGGATATGGAAAAAAAAGTTAATAAAGTATGGTGGGATATAAAGTGGAAGATAAAGAAATAGCTACGGACATAGGAAATAAAAGTAATCAAAGTTAACCGGAGAAAGTAAAGTATGGCCAGGAAACATTTGGAAGAAATTGAGACTATGGACTTTGAAATAATGGAATGTAAATGAAAATACCTGTCGAGTATAAAAGTTGTCATTCACTGTACACTCGCAATCCCTAATCTCTGACCCGCCTCAGAGGCAGGGAGAATGGACTCAGGGGTCTTTGTATCTGACGTGTCATGAACTGCAACGTACAAACGAACACACCGAGCATGGAGCAGGGGAGGTTTGAAGTTCGAGCAGCTTTGATTCACCATGTGGGTAGGATGTTGGTATAACTGTTACTGTCTTTCCATAGTAGTTTATCATAAATGTTTCTTATTGATGATAATATACAAAATTTCACAGCATTAATCACTTGACTTTATATTTACTGTTATGATCATACCAAGTTAAGTCATTGATCAAAACAATGATTACAGTAGTGTTATGCGACATTGTTTTTGTATAATATGACTATTACTAGATTATTTTAACTAATACTATAACTATATACTCATACAAAATGGCAATTCTTTTCACAACCCTTTAGTGTGGTAACGTTATTTATTAGGACTCATTCAGTGAGATGCAAGCCCTGGTCACCGTGTGTTTATCCCTCACTTGTTTTCCGACTTACCACATCTATTATTAGCAGTCCCAGACCTCCATCGACCACTACCAGCAAACTTCTTGTGTTTACATTGTTTTTCTGTCGGGCACAACCCGTTAGTGTGAAAGGGTTCATCAATTCTCCTTAAAGTGTTAGGACTTTCCGTTTCAAATGTTGCTTTGTTAATATTTCGTAAGACTAAACTGATTTACAAGTTAAGAAGGGAAAAAAATTCAGAATCTTATCTCACTTTATCATATTTATAATGCCTCTCATTGACAGGCAAGATGAAATGGGTGTAGGACATCCACACACAACTTAAATACACTGACTCTTATACTGAAGCATTTCGGGCTATGTGTCGATTAGTTCTGGGGATGACAACGTATAGCCAGCCACTCAACTTTACTTTCTCAACTGTCCCTCCTTCCCTAATGTGTTTTTTTTCCTTCATACGAGATTTAAGTAGGCTGCAATTTTAACAGAACCTAAATTTCAAACCATTCATCTTAGTTTTGGAATATAAGCTCACACGTGGATTCATAATCCAAGCCGAGGATTTAATGGCATTATCAACACATTGACCGTTCATTTTAGGGTTTTCCTCTTTTTATTTCAGATTAGTTTGGGTGACAAAATGTGTCAAGCATGGTGAATAAGTTTATTGAATGTAATTAGAGAAATATAGGGCACACAAAATTTTCAAACAAAAAAAGGCAAAATAGCTATCACTGTCATCCTTTACAAAACCATATGTAATAGTAACCACAACAGATATTCATACATTTTCATCATTTCCTGTCTCCTATATTAAAGGTTTCTAATACCTGGTCCAACCTCCCTCAGCCTCAATAACCTCTTGTAGTCTTCTTGGAATAGAATCAACAAGTTTGCTACAGAGGTCCACCCTCGCCGGATCCCCTCCCATACTTCCCTGGTCTTTCTCTCCACTGCTTCCTTCGTCTTCTGCTCTACCTCCCACTCCTGAACCATCAGTGCCCATAGATTTTCTATTGGGTTGCAGTCGCACCCCTTGGATGGCCAGTCAATTAAAACAATTTCTGGGTGTGCATTAAACCAATTGCTGACTGCATGACTTGTGTGGATGGGTGACCTGTCCTGGACAAAGTATATAGGCTGGGGCTCAGGAATAGCGTAGGCTCGCACAGAAGGTAGGAAGGAGGTCTCTAGAATGTTTATGTATTGCTGGGAATCCAGGTTACCTTCAATGGTGACCAGTTCACCTGGTCCACCCCACCACATCCAGCCATGAACGGAAACTGCCACTCTCCCGCTTCTCGTCCTTCCTGCAATGTTTATGGGAGAAAATCTGGTATTTCTCAACCTCCGGCAGTGGCGACCTTGAGCAGACACAGACGAGAAACACTTTTCATCACCAAAGATCACCGATTTCCAGAATTCTCCACCTACCCTGGGATAAGTCTGAGCAAACCTCAGCCGACCTTGTTTGTTTGCTTCAGTCAACGTCTTCTTTCGGGCAGGGATATGACAGCGCAACTCTGCCTCCGACAGCCGTCGCCTGGTAGTTACTACGTAACAAGGTAGCTCTACTTCTCTCGTCAGGGTGACTGCCGTTATCGTAGGGTTTCTCTCTACTTCCCTTCGCAGCCTTTCGTCGTCCTCATTGGTGGTAACACGTGGTCTCCCTGGTCGAGGTCTGGTTAACACGTGACCCTCTGCCTCATATCTCCTTAACCACAGTCGCACTGTCGCTCTTGAGATGCCCATTAACCGACTTATCTCCCTTATTCCCTTCCCTGCTGCGTGATAACCTACTATCAAAGTTCTATTCATTATGACCTCTGGCCGATTGGCCCGTGTCCTCGCTGCCCGGGCACGACCACGTGGCCTGGCTTCCATACCTAGAAATAAAAGACTAAATTAATACCTAGTAATTGTTTACCAGATCTAATACACATTCCGTATTAAACTTAAATAACAGTCATCCAAACAATGTAACCAAACAATATACAAACCTTGAACTAATTCTCTGCCTCAGAATATAAATTTGTTTCCCACTTCAGGATTAAAACATTCATGCTTAAAAAAACTTGAGTTTTTCCTTTTTTGCCACTATAATTACCATGCACAAACACTGTAGTATTACGCAACGTTCTACACAATTTTTTAATGCTCAACTTTAGCTGCACTGTCAATTGGAGAATGATTACCATAAAAGGTCAAGTGGGGCCAAACTTTCATGACAGGCCCAGGGGGATGTTTGTTGCTCACATTGGAGTCCAATATCAGTCCATGGGCCCCAAGGTGTAATATTTGTTGTCTTTTTATAAATATTTCCTGTGCATGCGCAGCCTGCACAATCTAGGAGACAGCGCCCGGAGGGCGCTTAGTTGGCTAGTAGAACTAACAATGATTCAAGTCAGTCTCGACGTCTACCAAGCAACAACTCAGAGATACGAATGGGCAAAGGAAGTAGGTAGTGGAGGGGAGGATATGAACACCAGTGGAGCACACAGATATTACTTAAATAGTCTATGTAGCCAATCCATAGTCTTTTACACAGTAACATCGAGTTATCAAATACAAATTTTTACCAACTCACTGATAGAGGCAGGCAGGCAGGCAGGCAGGCAGGCAAAAGGCAGGCAGGCAGGCAAGCAGACAGTCAGAGATAAAATGCAGGTTGGCAGACAAGCTGGAACGTGGCCACAAAGGGAAAGAAATGATTGTGTAATTTTCGTTATTCTATTACCGAGCAACAAAAAGGGACAGCCATACACACATCAGAGATACGAATGGGCAAAGAAGTAGTTAGGGGAGGGGAGGATATGAACAACAGTGGAGCACACAGATATTACTTAACAAATAGTGTATGTGGGCAATCCATAGCCTATTGCACAGCAAC
The DNA here is from genome assembly GCF_032717465.1 of Coenobita brevimanus. Taxonomy (NCBI): domain Eukaryota; kingdom Metazoa; phylum Arthropoda; class Malacostraca; order Decapoda; family Coenobitidae; genus Coenobita; species Coenobita brevimanus. The sequence goes on along the minus strand of NC_137016.1, from coordinate 45,961,993 downwards.
ATCGAGTTATCAAATAAAATTTCTTTACCAACTCACTGATAAAGGCAGGCAGGCAGGCAGGAAAGCAGAAGGCAGGCAAAAGGCAGGCAGGTAGGCAGAAGACATAAAATGCAGTTTGGCAGACAAGCTGGAACGTGACCACATAGTTAACGAAGTGAATGTGTAATTTTCGTTAATTTAATGGTAAATGACACCATACGTAATATTTTTGCATTATTATTTTACATTAGCTACACGAGTAAGATGAGTGAGTTGTTACTGTCTGTTTCATCTCATTTGACTAACGGTATTGGGGTATTTTGTAAAATGGAAAACATTGCATTGCAAGTTCACCTCGTATTTCTGCCTGTATTATAACAATACTCATGCCATTTCCATTCACTAAATATTAGAATACTTCTTAAGAGTAGTATGAAGGCAGATATCTATTCATCTAAGTAAAATGGGGAGACACAAATGACTGGAATGTTGATGCTCGTTACGTTTGAAGATAGTTGAGTTTGATTTGGATTGTTCTTTCTTGTGTGTGTGTTGTATCGTCGACGCAGATGACCATGATTTGCATATATGAAATAAGATTTTTCTTTTCATCCTAGAATAATACAATTAAATTAATGAAGTGTTAATTTAAATGTTTATACCAACAAGTCAACGAACTGGCAATTCGATGGTGCCGTATCTCCACTTGTTGATCAGACGAGATGAGTGTAGACTGAAGTCCGACTATCCTTGAGTTGTGAGATCAACTCCGGATCCATCTGTGTTTCTTTAACTCAAAATATGTTTGCCTACCGTGTCCAGGAAAGCAGATATTCAGGGACCTGGAGGGCATCTAAAGTTGTGTGTGGATGTCCTACACCCATTTTATCTTGCCTGTCAGTGAGAGGCATTATAAATATGATTAAGTGAGATAAGATTGTGAACTTTTTTCCCTTCTTAACTTGTAAATCAGTTTAGTCTTACGAAATATTAACAAAGCAACATTTGAAACGGAAAGTAGGCCTAACACTTATATGGAGAATTGATGAACCCTTTCACACTAACGGGTTGTAGTAGTGGTCGATGGAGGTCTGGGACTGCTAATAATAGATGTGGTAAGTCGGAAAACAAGTGAGGGATAAACACACGGTGACCAGGGCTTGCATCTCACTGAATGAGTCCTAATAAATAACGTTACCACACTAAAGGGTTGTGAAAAGAATTGCCATTTTGTATGAGTATATAGTTATAGTATTAGTTAAAATAATCTAGTAATAGTCATATTATACAAAAACAATGTCGCATAACACTACTGTAATCATTGTTTTGATCAATGACTTAACTTGGTATGATCATAACAGTAAATATAAAGTCAAGTGATTAATGCTGTGAAATTTTGTATATTATCATCAATAAGAAACATTTATGATAAACTACTATGGAAAGACAGTAACAGTTATACCAACATCCTACCCACATGGTGAATCAAAGCTGCTCGAACTTCAAACCTCCCCTGCTCCATGCTCGGTGTGTTCGTTTGTACGTTGCAGCTCATGACACGTCAGATACAAAGACCCCTGAGTCCATTCTCCCTGCCTCTGAGGCGGGTCAGAGATTAGGGATTGCGAGTGTACACTTTACACTGTCACTGTTATTGAAGTTTTACGTGTAGTGGGTGTGAATGTATTGTATTAACTCGGTAAACCAATAATGTTCTTTCACTTTCTTTAACCTATGGAGACTTACCACAACTGTTGTCACTTATAAAAGGGGGGGGCTGATTTGAGGAATATTGTATGTCTGGCGTGTAAAGTAATTCGTGTCAGACATGACTTTCCCATGCTGTGAAGTGATTCTCCTGCAGCAGACGACGCCCCGCCATAGCAAGGCGTGCGGAAGATTATCGGTTTATTACATGGAGAAATGCCACATTTAGAATGACACTTTTAACATGGCTACCATAGTCTGCTGCACATATCTGTTATGTGGGTGTATGGTTACCACTCAGCGTTGCACAAAGGGTTACAGGGAACCATTAAGCTTAAGCGAGGTACTCTACTCACCTGAAGTAGAAAGAATGATAGACAGAATGGATGAATGATACAGGAAGAGGAGGGTTGACAGAAAATATAATTAGGCAGCACTACAGGAGTGGATGTTGGTTGCCACACTATCAGCACATTAGATTATAATAAAACTGGTATCACTGTTAATATGTATAATTTCAACTCTCTAACCTTTTCCCGGAGAGGGTATATAAGCTGTCGGTGCAGTTTGGGGTCCTAAACTTTTGAAATGCATAAAAACTTAACAACATGGAGATTAAGTAATGGCGTTAATACTCCTAATTTTCAGAGGAAGGACTTTCTTTGAGACTAACCCATTACGGTGTTTCTATAAAGTGTAAAAATTGCCCTGTAGTAAGACGAGGCTTAGTCTAGGCAATGATGTTAACTCCTTCAAAAGCATGAGATTTTCTAATTTACATGTTCCAAAATTATTTCTTAACTTAATCTTTGGCTTTTTTTTTCAATTTTTTGTTGTAAAAGGCTTGCCGGCTTCTGCCCATTAGTTCCTTCTTCCCTGCCTGAAAAAAATAGAGAGGGTTAATGCAGGCTATAACTACGACTATATATAAGAACTACAGTCCGAAGAGTCTCTAAAGTCTTTTAGGGACAGCGTGAATAATTCGTCATAAGATTGAAAGGGGTAAGCAATATTGTTTTAATAATACAGACGCCCTGGGTTTGTTAGGACGCTGATATACAGAGGTAATTTCGTGGCCAAAATATCGAGGAACCAATAGAGAATGATTCCAACAGAGCTTGATGCTTAGAGGAAAACAGGTCCCGAATACCGGCGTGGGTGAGATGGGCAGCTGTTAAAAATAGCGACGTGAAAGGGGAGAGCAAGGAGGGGGGGGGGAAATGGAGAGCGACGGAAGCCGAGGGAGAGATGGAGGGAGAGGGAGAGAAATGGAGGGATGGGGAGATGGAGGAAAGGAGGGAGGGGGGTAAAGGACAAGCAGGGACTGAGAGAATATTTTACATAATAATGGCCAATAGCAAGAGATGCCTTATAACTATTAAACTCTGCCACTCGCACAAACGTTAGGTGATACTGGATATTAGTCTTGGCCATAATTAGCTATATTATTTCTCCATCCCTAAGCAGCTTTTCTTCTTCAGACAACCTAAGAGCACAATGTAACATCTGGCGTATTTGTGAGGGAAGATGAGAGAGACTGGCTGTTGTGGTCTACACGTAGTCAGGAAAGCTACAAAGTAGGACAGATTTAGCAATTTATTTCATCCTTATGCAAGATTTTTCGTGCTAGTCAACCTCAGGGCACGAGTAACAACTGGCGTGTCTGTGTGAGAACATAAGAACATAAGAATAGAGGATAACTGCAGTAGGCCGGTTGGCCCATGCTAGGCAGCTCCTAGAAGAGTAACTGAACTACTAGACTGAGATAAGGGAAGATGAGAGAGTTGACAGTTGTGGTTTACACGCGAAATCAAGCATGTGCTCCTCTCAGCTAGCGTCTGTGATTATTGTTAACATTTACAGAGTCCATGTTACGGATCGCCGCCTTGATAACGCGCCATTTTTAAAGACATTGTTTTGGAGGACTGTTGCTTAATATAGTTCCATTACTTGCTGTAAATTTGATCCTCCATTTTCTTCCAGTACACAGTACCACCTGTATATAGAAATTGCACCCCTGACTTAAAATGGTGCATACAAACACGTGTCAAAATGTTTTCATGCTTCTACGCCCCTTGTCAAATCATATTCTGGTGACGAGACATGCTAGAGTGTGTTAAGGTGCGTGTGCTTGCCTGTGCGTCTTGTAGAATCATGTAGCAATAGTGTGTCAAGGTGCGTGTGTTTGCCTCTACGTCTTGTAAAAACATATGCTGGTGACGGGACATGCAGGAGTGTGTTAGGGTGCGTGTGTTTGCCTTTACGTCTGGTAAAAACATATGCTGGCGACGGGACATGCAAAAGTGTCTCGGCGTGCGTCTACATGCTTCTCTTGTCTCCCTGTCTGCTTCACTGCCTGCCGAGCCTACCTCTTCCAACAACACGGAACACTGGAGGATATTAATATTCCAGTCAACGCAGGTGCATATGCGTGCGTGCGTGTCATCATCATCATCATCATCGTCGTCGTCGTCGTTGTCTTCCTCCTCCTCCTCCTCCTCCTCCGTGGCTGTGTCTCCCTGCAGGGCAACACTTTACAAAAGGTGGTGGTCGTGCTGGCTGACGATACATCCTGAAACCTTCCTTAAATACCTTGCCTAATGGGTCAAAGTATCCTCGTGTGTTACTAAGGCAAACTAAACGGATAATAATATAGCACTTAAAGCAACAATAAGGTGTGATACGTAAAATAATTTGCTTAATAAGAAGTGTTGCGGTGTGCCCTGCCAACGAGAGGGGCATAAATGGTATGTCGTGTGGTCGTAAAGCTTAGTTAGTTACCGGGAACATCACCCACACTGTTAACGCCAAGCCTTTCTCCTCCCTGTCAGTGCCGCCGTCACCACCTTTTCCTCCCTCCTCTTGTCTTCATTACCTGTCAGCCTTCGTCCCCAGGTGCTGAGGAGGAGCCTACACGTGGTGGCACTGTGCACTCATAGTTTCCTGCACCTCGCCATGAGAAGGGCCTTGGTCTGACTCTTGTGAGAAGCTGTCTACCACACTGGGATTACGGATATCTACACGTTGCATGTACTGTACTGTACCTGTACGACGGTCCCGTAGGAGCAGTTTCTGATTGTGGTCGACGGGTCTGCTCAGCTAGACTAACCGATGTTAAGCAACAACCTGCTCTGTCTAGCCGTCCGTCTGACCGCCTGTTTCACCATTTGAGTCCATTGGCAATAGCCACCATGCATTTCAGATAGCAGAACCCTCAGGCACATTAGTCATGCAGACATATCACTCGTATCTTCCTCACTTTGTTGCCATCATGCACTTCGGTAAACAGACTCTCCATGCACACCCTCCCCACGGCGAGGTGCAGGGAAATATATGGAGGTTTGGCTCGCGGATGCATGTCGCAGCTGCTCCACCCAGGGTGTCCAACGCCACCACGCACAGGCTTCTCATCAGCGCCAGGCAAATCATATAAGAATATATAGTATGCAGGCAAGAAAGCAATCTAGTTGGCTGGGAGGCTGACAGGTAGGCAGGTGGTGTTAAAAATAATATACAGTAAAAAAAAAAAAAAAAGGAAAAGGTGACAAAAGAGGCAAGGAATACACAGTAAAATCTGAAAAAAAAAAAAAAATGACAAAGAAGGCAAGAAATGTACAATGAAAAAATGTGACAGAGGAGGAAATATATATACAGTGACGATGACTAATTTCTGGCCAGGGATGCCCCCTTCCTACTGCTGTATACCCAGGTAAGAATTTGATTGAATTTGATACATTTATTGAGATACACAATACTGTACATATAAGAATAGTAGTTGTGCAATATCTCAAAAGGAAGATGATACTTAGGTAGTCATCTTCCCGAGCCTATTAATGTATTATATTAGATTACAATATACTGTACGTGTGATTGGTCAATAATTTTAAAGTGGACTAATTAGTAATCTTATATACAGTAATACATGTATTAAACTGTACAGTGAGTATAAAGAGTGCTGTTGTGTGTAGTTACATGGAATTTGTTTGAGCATACTGATATATACCATATGTATATACATATTCACGTACACAAGATCGGTGAATGGAATAGGAAACAGAGGTCACAAACAGTAATACATTTGTACACACATAAAACTTATACATAGTGATCTACATATACATCCAGGAAAAGCGCATTGTAAATACAAGTGTGAGGCTACAGAGTGTGGGTGCGGGAGAGGGAGGGTGCGGCGACCTGAGTCCCCAGATTATGGGGGAAGGGTTGGGATTAGCAGGTCACCACCAAACCTTACCCCTTCCCCTGGGTCCCCAACCACCAACCGCCACCACACCGCTCCCACGCTGTGCCCTTGGTGTATAGCATACTGTACATATTAGTTTAAAATGTTGTACATTGATTAGTTTATGTTATTTCAATAAAATCAATAACTCATTCGATTCAGGTCAAGGTTACAGTATATTCCTTAAATTCTTGCACTTAGTTAGCAACTCTGATAATTTGTTGTTTATCATCCATACAATTTGCTCAGAAACAGAACATAATTGGTGGTTCCTAAATTGTGCCAGTGAGGGGCAGTGGAGTACATAGTGTTGTAGTGTGTGAGCATCGGGCTGGGCACACAGTTTACACAGTCTCCCAGCCTCGGTACCTGCCACACCCAACTGCCAGTAATATTTGTAGCCTAATTTAAATCTGATATATACACTGTCTTTCCATTTAGCACATTGTCTGCCATAAATATAGGTGGTGTTATTGGCAACTTGTACATTGTGTCTGAAGGTTGCACTAGCATTATATATGGCTATTTGTTTCTCTTTGTCACTTTCTAGTTGTTTGCACCTAATACTGGTTTTTATCTGCCTGATGGTCCTTCTACACTGTGTATCTATGTGTTGTTTCTCTGTACCTTTTCTTGCAAGAAGATCGGCTTTTTCATTGCCAGATATGCCCACATGTGACGGTATCCATACAAAGTTAATTTGTTTGTCTATCTCTCTAATGAGTATTTTACACTCACCAACAACATTTTCTAGTACTGGCTGCTTACTAGTAAGTGACTCCAATGCCCCTCGACTGTCGGTAAATACAAATACATCCTTATCCCCTCCCTGCAGCAGGGTAAGGGCGAATTTTATGGAATACAACTCTGCTTGAGTGGAAGAGACATGGGAGGACAGTCTATAGCAGTACTCCGCATCGTCAAGTCGTCCGTTTTCTGCAAAATTCCTAACCACAACACCACATCCAGCTCTGCCGTCGCTAGTTACCGAACCATCACAGTACACATGTATGGCAGTTTCCCTAGCTAGCCCGTTTATCTCTGCCTCATAGTGAGCTTTGAGTTCTCCCCAAACATACGAATTTTTCTTATGCGGCAAGGGTTTTATAATAACACTAATTCTTCCATCCTGCCATGGCGCCTGTCTGACCGTGACTACAGGGGCCACATCAGTGCCACCAATACTATATGCCTGTAGACGGTTAACCAGTCCCTTCACGTAAACCCTCTTCCTGAGATGACGGGAGGTCCCTGATCTAAGTGCATTATTAATACAAGGCAGTAGTCTTTCTCCACTTTTAGTTCTAAGGTGTCTCACAGCAGACATAGTACTGATTTCATCAATCCTGTCCTTTAAGGTAGGTAGGTTTAGCTCTAGCCTCATTGCACAAATCATAGCGTTTTTAGGACAGTTTAGAATGGTCCTCATTGCTTCGTTTTGGATTTTCTCTAATTTCTCAAGCCTCCCGTCATCAAAGCAAGAGAGTATAGGCCCCGCATAATCCACTACTGATCTTATTGTGCTTATGTATAGCATTCGTAAGACAGGTACTCCTACGCCTCTTCCACTCCATGCGAGAGCTTTAAGTGGTCTTAATCTAGCTTTACACTGAGTTATCAAGTATCTCAGTTCTGCCTCCTTACTCTCGGCCGAGTACCCAACATAAGCCCCGAGGTATTTATAGCTCTTAACCCTCTCTATGTTTACGTTATTTACTGTCAGTTTCTCTTCTTTTTTAGATCTGCACATGAACTTGGTTTTATCTTCATTAATGATGAGCCCTAATTTCCGTGATAATTGTGCAAAATTTGTCACCGCCGTTTGCATCTTTTTCATGCTTTTACTTTGCAGGAGAATATCATCTGCATAGATGGTGAGGTTCGCCACACCAGATATTTCTATAGCAATTCTGTTCATTAGTACATTGAAAAGAGTTGGACTAAGAACCCCTCCTTGTGGTGTTCCCAGCTCCATACTCTTTTCGGATGATTCAGTTCCTTGATAGGCTACCCTTGCCCGCCGGCCATGTAAATAATCCCCGATCCAGTGTAACAGCCTCCCAGACACTCCCATTTTCGCAAGTTCGTATAGAATCACTTCACCATTTGCCTTGTCGAATGCGCCTCTTACGTCAATGAATGTTCGGCAGTAGTCATTTTCATTCGACAGACAATTTATCATAGCTCCCGCAGATCCCTTCCCCTTAATAAACCCATAGAGAGATTCATGTATTGTTTCATCTGTGACATATCTCAGTCTTTCTACCAGAACTCTTTCCATCATTTTGCTAAAGCATGGTGTTAGAGAAATAGGTCTAAAACCCCCACCCGGTTTAGGTATTAGTATTATCAGTGCCCTCTTCCATGCCCTTGGTAATTTTCCTTCCCTATAACTCATGTTGAATAAATGGAGCAGTGGACCGTCGTGGATGGCTGCCAGGCAGTTTATGATCTCATATGTAATACCATCTTCCCCCGGCGCGGTTGATCTACCTCTTTTAACTGCTTGCAACAATTCATCCCTTGTAACATCTACACAAGTCTGGTCACCCCTATTCAGTGCACAAATGATTGTGTGTCTTCTCTCCTGCTCCCAGCTGGACACCGGCTGTTTGACCTCTGTTGGTAGGCTGTCACTGCTGGCAGCATGGCACCACTTGTCTATGAGTTCGTTGGCCAAGCTCTCAGGCCTTGGGTGCAGTATATCCTTTTTTCTTTTGCCCCGAACCCTGTTTACTTCCCTCCAAACTTCATGTACATTTTTACTTTGCCCAACTCTGTTTACAAACTTTTCCCAGTATTCCCCCCTTACTTCATTGCGCATCTTACCGCACTGTTTGGCCGTTTCTAGCATTACTCGGCCTGTTGCTTCAGCTTTTCCTGACCGTATCCACTTTTTGTGCGCAGCTCTTAATGTTTTATCCCATTCCCGTAACTGACGATCATCTGTGTAGGAATATTTCTTTTTCATAAAGCTGCGTGGCTGACTACTCTTCCTGGTCAGAGATGCTTCTATTTCTTTAACTAAATCCTCATAGAAAGTGTCTATATCCCTGGGCTGATAGTTACTGTACTGTACCACATTTTTATGTTCTGTATAAATTTGTCAATGTCCTTTTGCTTTGAGAGTAAAACTACTCTTTTCCTGCCATGTTGTGGTCTTAGTCGTTTTTCCAATGGTATGGTTATATTAAGGGCAAAGTGGTCACTCAACAATTCCGGCACTACCTGGCACTCTCCATTCAGTCCCTGGCCATTTAATATACAAGCATAGTCCAATCGTCCCCCCCTGACATGTGTTACATCAGCATTACCCAGAAGCAGTGCATCAGGGTGGTCTTGTAGAAACTGGACAAATGCAGCACCGTTATAATTGTTACCACCTCCCGTTTCAAGTGATCGTGTCTGGCATTGATATCCCCTGCGAGTATTGTTAGGTCATTAAAAATGCTGTCTGGTATATAATTAACATCAAAACAGTTTTTTGATACATATAAATTCACGATATTTAACTCTCCGCCCTGTAGAAATATCTTTATGTTCATACTCTCTATTCCCTCTTCTTTTTTAGGATATGCTGTTACCTCAGACGGTATGGAATTTTTAACATAGGTGGATAAACCCCTTATTCCTTCTCCGGCTGGCAAGTGGTAACCTTGATACCCATTCAGCTTAAGCAGAGCACCCTCACCCCTATCTCCCGTTTCCTGCAGTAAAATAACATCAGTGGAGTTTTGAGTTACATAATAGTGAATGTCAGCTACTCTGTTTCTTATTCCATTTACATTCCACGTAACTACATTAAGTTCATCGTTGCCCATCATTAGTTATCATATCCTCAGCCTCATCTATATCAGCAGTTATTCTCTCAAGGATTGTGGTAGCTGTATCAAGGTCAGTTTGAAGTTCCCGCCAACTGTTCATTAGTATTTCTTTCTTCCTATCACTGTTACATTTGGCAAGAAGGCTCTTTACATCAATACCAATGGATATCACAGAGGGTTTTGCCTGGGGTATTACCTCAGGGCAAGTCACCACTCCCCTGCTTTCTTTTTTCTTCTCTCTGGTTTTAGGCCTGACCGAAGTGTCGTATTTTTGTGATAATTCACTTACTTTCTTTTCTAGTTCATCAACTTTCTTTCCTAAGGACGTTTAAAATATTGCACTCACTCTCTTGTCTATGGTGTCAATTTTCTGCTCTAGGTTCTTCATGTACTTAATAATTTCACTTGATATAGACTCACCTATTGTCATGGTAGCAGAGCAAGTATTTCCTGTGACTTCCTCGTTTGTGGAGTTGAGTTGTGGGGGTGAAGGGTGACCGTCACAGGTGGTGGGTGGGGCTGAGCACCCATCACTCGCCTCACCCCTGGGACGCACTGAAGTGCTGCCTATAAGACCGGCCACGCCGCTGACGCATCACCTGCTCCCCACACCTGTCTCCCTGTCCCTGCCGCCCACGCTTTTGTGGTACACGCCTGCCCTACACCACCCATGCCGACTTCTTGCACCATGCTGCTCCGCTCAGGCCATCGCCCTGGTCTCCTCTCCTGATCCTCAGCTCGCACAACGTATGGTTTCCTCGGACATAGGGCAGAGTTAGCATTGTGCTCGCCAAAACAATTGCAGCATTTAGGTTCTACTTTAGATCCAGCTTTGATTTTTTCTCCACATCTCTTCGATTCATGCTTCCTGGCGCAGAATCTACATCTCGGGTCTTCCTGACATCGCCAAGCTCCGTGACCCCATCTGCTGCAGCGAAGGCAGAAAGAGGGTTCTTCAATAAAAGGTCGCAGCCTCCTCTTGCCCGCCCCTGTCACGAAGATTTCGTTTGGGACTTCTCCTTTCATTAAAGCAACAACTTGGTTTTTCTCCTTGCCCCTAATTACATGCCTCTTTGCCCAGACAACTCTTGCATCATCTAGAAGGAACTGTGGGTCCAGTTCTAAGGGATAATTGAAGACGATAACTTTGGTATGTTTTTCTCTCTCTTCTGGCACCTGCAGGACTATACCCTCGTACCCAGTTGTGGTGAGCATATCGACCGCCTCTTGGCTGCCTACTGTGATGTAAGGGCGATTCTTCCCATCTTTGAACAAAGCTCCAAACTTTCTGTGTGCTCTGGCAAGTTTGACTGTCCATAATAGTTTTTGGTGGTATTTGAGGTCCGTGTCGTTCGGGAATTGTAGCCTCACTCTATTCCCAGGGGATGCCTCTGTCCTACCCTGCCTGACCTCTACTGCTGGTCCACGTGGTGATGACGCTGCACCTGATGTCCCCGACACACGTAGCTCTATTCCACTGTTCTCTTCACTGTTACATGTATTTCTCACCTTCTTACTGACACTGTCTTCCTCGTCGTCGCTCGGATCTGACTCAGCACTCCTGTTCGTCCTCTTCCTCTTGTTAATCACTTCTGTCCATTCCGCCTCTATGGATGTTTCTTGCTCAACGCCCGAGGACATTTCATCATTCACTGAGCTGGTATCCGCCATGGTAGTTGCATCAGCCCTTGCAGTATAGTGGGGGTCGAAGTGGTGCGGTGAGCACAAAGCTCGATCCACCACACCAGAGTACACGTGTCAGGTCGGGTCAGTGCTCTCGTCTGGACGTCCGTACAGGGTCAGGGTCAGCGCGAGAGAATGTGCCCCAGGTAAGAGGGTAGAGGGGGACGAAACGACCTCCACCCCAACCCCCCCATACCCATACCCACCCATCCCCCACCCGTCATTCTTAACTCGCAGTTACATCTGAAGCTGATTTCCTGCTTAACATTCTTGGTGCCACTGCTGATACAAACATAAAACACTGGGACGTGTTACAAGTATATAATATAACCATCAACACGCCGCAGCAAGAACACAATGCTTTATGATGGTGACGGTAAAACAAACACGTTAACATCGGCCAACTCAGGCCTCGTGTGTTTGGTGCACCGCTTAGCGCACACACACACACACACACACACACACACACACACACACACACACGCACGCACACGCACGCACGCACGCACGCACGCACGCACGCACGCACGCACGCACGCACGCACGCAAGCACGCACGCACGCACGCACGCACGCACGCACGTCCCTCAGTTGCCACCCTATTCCCCAAAAGAGTAATGGTGGACTGTAGGAGAAGGGTAACTTTAGCCAGGTGTTTACTGGGTTAGTATTTCAGATGAATTTGAGGCTGTATCAGCTACCAGTACTACTAAGATTTCTCACTGCACGTGGGAGGAAGCCAGTCACATCAGGACATATGGAAATGAAAAATGGCTGACGAAGAAAGGGAAACGAATGAATTAATGAGAGAAGAATAAGAGATGAAGGAATGAATGAGGGAGAGATGAAAGTGAATGAATAGATATGAAAAATAAAAAGGAGCAGGTAAAAGACAAGTCATAAAGAATTGTCAACGCCGTCAGCCTCACTTTGTAAAACACCAAGTTTTCCTGCTTAGGTTCTTGATTTTACTCCCATCTTCAGCTTTATGTCAGTCTTTCCTCTCTCGTCTGCCTCTTGTTTTGCTGATTCTATTGTACACTCACGATCATTACTTTCTGCTCAGGGGTGCCCCCTTCCTATCCCTATATACCCAGGGAAGACGACGGGAGGGGGGGACGGAACGAGCTCCACCCGCCTCTACCCCAGCACCCCACCCTCCCCGATACCCTTACCCCACCCAACCCCCCACTCGTCATTCTTAACTGGCAGTTACATCTCAAGCTAACCTCATACTTTACACGCACACACGCACGCACGCACGCACGCACGCACGCATACACGCGTGCACACACACACACACACGCATGTACGCACCCGAGGCACGAGGCCTGGGATGGCCGTGGTTAACGTTTTTGTTTTACTGTCAACTTTTGAATGCATTAATTTCTTGCTGCAGCGTGTTCATAGTTCTAATATATACTTTTGACATATCCTAGTGTTTTATGTTTGTGTATTAGTTATGTGACTATCAGTGTAAAGTATGAGGTTAGCTTGAGATGTAACTGCCAGTTAAGAATGACGAGTGGGGGGTTGGGTGGGGTAAGGGTATCGGGGAGGGTGGGGTGCTGGGGTAGAGGCGGGTGGAGCTCGTTCCGTCCCCCCCTCCCGTCGTCTTCCCTGGGTATATAGGGATAGGAAGGGGGCACCCCTGAGCAGAAAGTAATGATCGTGAGTGTACAATAGAATCGGCAAAACAAGAGGCAGACGAGAGAGGAAAGACTGACATAAAGCTGAAGATGGGAGTAAAATCAAGAACCTAAGCAGGAAAACTTGGTGTTTTACAAAGTGAGGCTGACGGCGTTGACAATTCTTTATGACTTGTCTTTTACCTGCTCCTTTTTATTTTTCATATCTATTCATTCACTTTCATCTCTCCCTCATTCATTCCTTCATCTCTTATTCTTCTCTCATTAATTCATTCGTTTCCCTTTCTTCGTCAGCCATTTTTCACTTCCATATGTCCTGATGTGACTGGCTTCCTCCCACGTGCAGTGAGAAATCTTAGTAGTACTGGTAGCTGATACAGCCTCAAATTCATCTGAAATACTAACCCAGTAAACACCTGGCTAAAGTTACCCTTCTCCTACAGTCCACCATTACTCTTTTGGGGAATAGGGTGGCAACTGAGGGACGTTTGTGTGACCAGGCATCAGAGCCACGCGGTCTTATCGAAGCCACTAGGCGAAGACCCTCCTCTCTAGCACCTGTTATTGCTATGACAGGATTTACACAAAGAACAGCAAGCTTACCTGTATTTTTTTATGCAAGGCTGCAGGTGAGAGAGAGATTCAGTCCTGTATTCTCGTCGTGTAAGGAGGCTCCCTAACACCTCTTCCTTAGCGATTTATCTTCCAAACCACTCATTAATCCTCCTTATGTCTTTTCAATATCGACATAGATTGCATGAATAACACACAAGTATATAGTAACGGAGCAGAATTAGAAATAAATCGGTGAGGAGGAGGTGTTAGTAAGCTTCATAACCTTACTAGGATACCGCCCTCAGCCTGCAGTCCACCAGGTTCGCGTTTTAGACGAACCTGGAACTTCAAATTGTACTTCTAATCCTCGTCTCCTTCTTGTTCTTTTAAAAAATCTTAATTTACGACAGAAATAAGATCGTAAGTTTCTTTCCAGCATCATCATCCCTGTTTCTACGACCTCCGACTCGCCTCCGTCTCTCTCTCATTACTCCACATTTTTTTTTTTTTTTATGTGAGGAAGATGGAACCAAAGGCCACGAGCCCGCAATAACTGTTCCTCCCAAGAGAAGAACAAAATACAAGAGAGAGCCAAATTCAAGATCCGATCATTTCGAGATGCCTGGACACACTGCGTTTAAAAGACTGGAGATCATAGGAAGCAGGAAATACAGACAGAGGGAGACAGTTCCAGACGTCATACTTCTTGTCCATGCTTTGAAATTTACTGCAGAAGTTAAAGATATTTTTTTCCTATGTCTTTACTCTTGAGTTTGTATTTAAGTTGGCGCTTGGGTTGGAATTTAATTTGGCACTTGAGTTGGGACCATGTTTTGCACCTGAGTTGGCACTTAAGTTTGCTCTTGAGTAGGGATTTTTGTACGTAGGTTGGCCCTTGAGTTAGGACTTAGTTTGGTGCTTGAGTTGGGACTTAGTTTGGTGCTTGAGTTGGAACTTAGGCTGGCACTTGGGTTGGGACATACGTTGGCGTTTGAGCTGAGACTTAAGTTGGAGCTTGAGTTTGGCCTTAAGGTAGCGCTTGAGTTAGGACGTGAGTTCGTACTTGTGTTAGGACTTAAGTTGGTACTTGTGTTTGGACTCAAGTTGGTACCTGTGTTGGGACTTGATTTGGCACTTGAGTTTGAACTTTAGTTGCTACTTGAGTTGGGATTTAAACTGACACTTGTGTTGGGACTTAAGTTGGCAATTGTAAAGTTGGCACTTGTTTTGGGACTTAAGTTGGCACTTGAGTCGGAGCTTAACACTTGAGTTGGCATTTAAGTCATCACTTGAGTTGGCACTTCAATTGTCACTTTAATTGACAGTTAAGTTGGGCCTTGTATTGGGATTTGAGTTGGGCCTTGAGTTGTGACTTGAGACGAGTTGGCACTTGAATTGGCATTTGAGCTGACACTATTTGGCACTTGAGTTTGCACTTAAGTTGACATTTGAGTTGGCACTTTTGTTCACACTTAAGTTGGCACTTACATTGACACTTGAGTTTGGCACTTACGTTTGAACTTAACATTTACATTGGTACTTGATTTGGTACTTAAGCTGACAATTAATTTAGGACTTATGTTGGCGCTTGAGTTGGGACCTAAGCTCGCCCTTGAGCTGGGACTTAAGATGGCGCTAGAGTTGGGACTTAAGTTTGCGCTTGAGTTGGGACTCAAGTTGGAACTTGAGTAGAATATTAATTTGTCACTTGAGCTGGGACAAAAGCTGGCGCCGAGGTCCGACATAAGTTGGCAGTTGAGTTGGCACTTATGTTGTCAAATGAGTTGGCACTTACGTTGTCACTTGAGCTGCTACATATGTTGGCGCTTTAGCTGGCACTTAAGTTAGCTCTTGAGTTGGCACTTACTTTGGCACTTGATTTGAGACTTAAGTTGGTGCTTGAGTTGGAACTTAAGTTGGTGTGTGAGTTGGGAGCTAAGCTGGCCCTTGACTTGGGATTAAGCTGGTGCTTGAGTTGGGACTTAAGCTGGCACTTGAGTTGGTGCTTAATTTTTTGCTTGAGTTGCGACTTACTTTGGTGCCTGAGTTGGGACCTGAGTTGGTACTTGAGCTGGCACGTTGTCACTAAGTTGGGACTTAAGTTGACACTTGAGTTGGGACTTAAGTATGCGCTTGAGTTGAGACTTTGGTTGGCGCTTGAGTTCTGAGTCAAGTTGGCGCTTGAGGTGGGATTTAAGTTGGCACTGGAGTTGGGACTTAATATTGCACTTGAGTAGGGACTGAGGTTGGCGCCTGGGTTGGGACATAAGTTGGCGCTTGAGTTGGGACTTAAGTTGGCACTTGATTTTTAACTTACGTTGGCACTTGATTTGGGACTTCAGTAGGCACGTGACTTGGGACTTAAGTTGGTGCTTGAGTTGGGACTTAAGTAAGCGTTTGAGTTAGAACTTGAGTTGGTCCTTCCTTTGGGACTTAAGTTGGTACTTGTATTTCGACTAAAGTTCGTACCTGTGTTGGGACGAGTTGGGACTTGAAGTGGAACTTGAGCTGGCACTTGAGTTGGGACTTAAGTTGGCGCTTCAGTTGTGATTTAGATTGGTGCTTGAGTTGGGACTTATTTTTGCGCTTGCGTTGGGACTTAAGTTGGCACTTGAGTTGTGCCTTAAGATTGCGCTTGAGACTTACGTTTGTGCTTGATTTGAGACTTAGGTTGGCACTTGAGTTGGGACTTAGCTTGGCGCTTGAGCTTGTACTCAAGTTGGCGCTTGAGCTGGGATTTAAGTTAGCACTGGAGTTGGGCCTTAAGTTTGCTCTTGGGTAGGGACTGAGGTTGGCACTTGAGTTGGCACTCAGGTTCTCGCTTGGGTTTGGACATATGTTGGCGCTTGATTTGGGACCTAACCTGGCGCTTGAGTTGGGACCCAAGTTGGCACTTGAGTTGGCACTTAAACTTTCACTTGAGTTTGGATAAATGTTGACACTTGAGTTGCAACATAAGTTGATGCCTGAATTGGAAGTTAAGTTGACTCATGGGTTGGCACTTACGTTGGCACTTGAGTTGGAACTTATGTTGGCACTTTATTTAGGACTTAAGTTGGCGCTTGAGTTGGGACTTACGTTAGCGCATGAGTTAAGACGAGTTGGTACTTGTGTTGGGACTTAAGTTGGAGCTTGTGTTGGAACTGACGTTGGCACTCGAGTCGGAACTTAACACTTGAGTTGGCACTTAAAATTAGCACTTAAATTAGTACTTAAGTTGGGACTTACGTTGGCACTTACGTTGAGGCTCAGGTTGGCACTTACGTTGGGACTTAAGTTGACACTTAAGTTGCCACTTAAATTTTCACTGTAGTTGCCACTTTAAATGGCATTTGAGTTACTACCTAAAATGGCACTAAAGTTGCCGTGTAAGTTGGCACTTAAGTGGCCATTTAAGTTACCACAAAAGTTGATGCGTTGCCATCTAGGTTGGCACTTAGGTTGAAACTTAAATTGCCACTTAAATTGGCACTTCAACTGCCACCTAAGTTACCACTAAAGTTGCCACTTATGTTGCCACTTAGGCTGGCACATAAATTTGTCGTGCCACTTGAGTAGCACTTAAGTACAGCCTAAGTGCAACTTAAGCGGCAGTTAAGCTGGGGGGAGGCGGTGGCTGAATCGGTAGAGAAGCTACCTGTAGTTCTAATGGACCCAGGATCGAATCCCGGCTGGGGCAGGGAACAGTTTACTATTTGAATGTTCTAAAAGCAGACTTTCCTGATCTACCAGATGACCCACCGACATGTCGCAAAAATACCCCCGCTAATACCAATACATCAGTCCTGTATGGGACAGCCCTAGCATGTATTCATTATGGACGGTGGGTGTTAGCGCCGAAGTGGTGACATGTGGAGGTGTAAGAGGACTACTGGGCCTTGGAATAGGTCACTGCCTCCAAGAAATAGGCCCTGAAGCCTTTGCCAGAGTCAGACACGTAAAAAAAAAAAAAAACGTGAGTGGCACTTAAGTGGAACCTAATTAGCACTTAAGTGCATACGCCATTGAATATACATTTGTGTGTGTGTGTGTGAATCTCTGTGAGAATCTCTCTCTCTCTCTCTCTCTCTCTCTCTCTCTCTCTCTCTCTCTCTCTCTCGCTCTCGCTGATCGGAAGTAAGTTGAATTTTCCCTTCCCTTACGCCTCGCAGTATGTCTACACTCCAGACTCCTTTATAATGCGTCCTTCATGCACAGCTTATACTAGAGACTGAGATGTGGCTGGATGTCAGGCAAGAGCAGGGCGACACAGACTGCGGCACAGTGAGGTTCTTGGTGTGTACGAGGGACTGAGATATAGGTGTGTGTCAGGCAAGAGCAGGGCGACACAGACTGCGGCACAGTGAGGTTCTTCGTATGTACGAGGGACTGAGATATGGGTGTGTGTCAGGCAAGAGCAGGGCGACACAGAGTCCAACATAATGAGGTGCGACCGCTAGTGTTGTGCTGGGAAGACTAGGTTGTAAAATTATCGGCCACCTTCAGTCCTTCTTGCTCCCTTTAATGTTGGTGGGGACTTCTTTTTTACATACTGTGTGTGTGTGTGTGTGTGTGTGTGTGTGTGTGTGTGTGTGTGTGTGTGTGTGTGTGTGTGTGTGTGTGTGTGTGTGTGTGTGTGTGTGTGTGTGTGTGTGTGTGTGTGTGTGTGTGTGTGTGTGTGTGTGTGTGTGTGTGTGTGTGTGTGTGTGTGTGTGTGTGTGTGTGTGTGTGTGTGTGTGTGTGTGTGTGTGTGTGTGTGTGTGTGTGTGTGTGTGTGTGTGTGTGTGTGTGTGTGTGTGTGTGTGTGTGTGTGTGTGTGTGTGTGTGTGTGTGTGTGTGTGTGTGTGTGTGTGTGTGTGTGTGTGTGTGTGTGTGTGTGTGTGTGTGTGTGTGTGTGTGTGTGTGTGTGTGTGTGTGTGTGTGTGTGTGTGTGTGTGTGTGTGTGTGTGTGTGTGTGTGTGTGTGTGTGTGTGTGTGTGTGTGTGTGTGTGTGTGTGTGTGTGTGTGTGTGTGTGTGTGTGTGTGTGTGTGTGTGTGTGTGTGTGTGTGTGTGTGTGTGTGTGTGTGTGTGTGTGTGTGTGTGTGTGTGTGTGTGTGTGTGTGTGTGTGTGTGTGTGTGTGTGTGTGTGTGTGTGTGTGTGTGTGTGTGTGTGTGTGTGTGTGTGTGTGTGTGTGTGTGTGTGTGTGTGTGTGTGTGTGTGTGTGTGTGTGTGTGTGTGTGTGTGTGTGTGTGTGTGTGTGTGTGTGTGTGTGTGTGTGTGTGTGTGTGTGTGTGTGTGTGTGTGTGTGTGTGTGTGTGTGTGTGTGTGTGTGTGTGTGTGTGTGTGTGTGTGTGTGTGTGTGTGTGTGTGTGTGTGTGTGTGTGTGTGTGTGTGTGTGTGTGTGTGTGTGTGTGTGTGTGTGTGTGTGTGTGTGTGTGTGTGTATGTGTGTGTGTGTGTGTGTGTGTGTGTGTGTGTGTGTGTGTGTGTGTGTGTGTGTGTGTGTGTGTGTGTGTGTGTGTGTGTGTGTGTGTGTGTGTGTGTGTGTGTGTGTGTGTGTGTGTGTGTGTGTACCTTGGCGTCATTAGTGAAGATTTAAAGAACACTATATAACCCCTCCAGCTAGAAGAACAGGCAGTGAAACAGAAACAACAGGAAGATTTTTAGCTCAAAAACAGAGGCAGTTGGGGAAGGTGAGCCGAAGAGTGCACAAAAGGGCAGCTGAGTATGTATGGTGGGGCTTGGTGTGATAGAATGTATGTAGGGAGACAGGAGTACAGGATAAGGTAGTGCAGCAGCATACGAATTATGAGAGTACGTGAGGCTAGCAGTGTGGTGGTAGACAGAAGGGTACTGCAGGGGCCAGGTAAAGGGACTACTGTTTGTCAAAGGTATTGCTGGGGCCAGGTAAAGGGACTACTGTTTGTCAAAGGTACTGCAGGGACCAGGTAAATGGACTACTGTTTGTCAAAGGTACTGCAGGGACCAGGTAAATGGACTACTGTTTGTCAAAAGTATTGCAGGGGCCAGGTAAAGGGACTACTGTTTGTCAAAGGTATTGCAGGGGCCAGGTAAAGGGTGTACTGTTTGTCAAAGGTATTGCAGGGGCCAGGTAAAGGGTGTACTGTTTGTCAAAGGTACTGCAGGGGCCAGGTAAAGGGACTGCTGTGAAAGGTACTGTGGGGACCAGGTAAATAAAGTACTGTAAGGGCCAGGTAAAGGGAGTACTGTTTGTCAAAGGTACTGCAGGGGCCAGGTATAAGGAATGTTGTAACAGGATGAACCATTGATCTCGATGTTTCTCACAGTAGCATCCTAGACATCTGCCGACGACCTGGTGGAACACTATGGAGATACAAACGAGGCAGCACCTACACCTCTTTTCAATGGCACTTCATATGTACTTATCTTAAAGGCTGCAGGAACCAGCTTTATCACACCAGGCATACACTGGAGTAGAGAAGGATTCCAGTGGCCAGGGGTCTTGTATAACAGAAGCACTTACTGTTCTAGCCCACCAGAGCTACACATATGCCTGAGTGTGCTGTGAGGGTGGATCTGCTGTGAGGAGTAGGTCTGCTGTGGGGAGTAGGTCTGCTGTGGGGAGTAGGTCTGCTGTTGGGAGTAGGTCTGCTGTGGCGAGTAGGTCTGCTGTGGCCAGGGATCTCCTATAACTGTATCACTTACGTCTGATGGCGAAGGCGTAGCCTATGAATCAAGTGGAGGAGCCCCAATGGTGTACATGAAAATTCTTTATGGCCACTCCTGCCTTTTGGTTCACACAGGCAGTTGGGTTTTTCTATCTCTTGCACACACGCATCGCCACACCCACACTCACACACACACACACACACACACACACACACACACACACACACACACACACACACACACACACACACACACACACACACACACACACACACTTTCCTCTCTCTCTCTCTCTCTCTCTCATATACTAGTACACAGAACGGGCGAAACGTAGAATGTGACATCCGTAGACTTTCAGGCAGCAAAATTTTTTCTTAGCGAATATATAGCCGATCGAAAGTTAGGTTAGGTCACTTTGGGCAGGGTTTGGTCTGATTAGGTAATTTTTGGTTGGGTTGGGTTCAGTTCGACTAGATATAGACGGATTAGGTTAGATTGCTTTAGAATACGTCGGTTTTGATAGGTTTTTGGGTTGGGTTTTATTTGGTTGGGTTAGGCTGGGTTAGGTTCGGTTGGATTAGGTCATTTTAGGCTTGGCTGGTTTGGGTTAGGTCAAGTACTGTTAGGTTAAGTTAGACTGGGTGAGATTAGGTCGCTTTAGATAGGGTTAGGCAGCGTCAGAATAGGTTAGGTTAGGTATGGCAAGGTTAGGGGAGATTGTGAGGTTAAATACAATTAGACTGGGTTAGGTGAGGCTAAGTTAGATTAAGTTGGGTTAATTTAGGTTGAATTAGGTCATTCGAGGACAGGCGGAGTTCAATTCGAGCAAATATTAGTAGGTTAGGTGAGACTGGGCAAAATTAAATCGGTTTAGACGTGATTAGGTTGGTTTGGGTTAGGTGAAGTTGAAATAGGACAGATATGGGTAGGATTAGTGAGATTAGTACAGATTAGATATGGTTAGGAGGGATTTCACTAGCACCGGCCACCGTAACATTGGCCTCGTCTGGTCAACCTCAGTTTTCCTTTCACTTTTCTCTGTATATTTGTTTCCTCGGGTCATGTTTCCTCGTAGCCTCAGTTCATAATCCCATGCTCCAGTCAAGTTACATTTCCTTTGCCTTTTCTTTTTTCCTATTTTCATCATTTTTTTTTTCTCGTCTAGGCATTTTTTCAGTTTTACGGGAAAAGTTTCTCGTCTTGGTAGGCATCGCTATTTGGCTGCTTTCGCAAGTTGTCACCGGACAGTGGAAGGACGAGGGAGTGTGTGTGTTGCTGTTGCATCATTGCTCTGAGGTAAGTGTTGGAAATTTGTTGTTTTAAGCTGTGAAAGTCCAAGTGTGGTGAAAAAGCTTACAGCAAGAACCACCACATCACTGTCAACGGTACGAACATAGGCTGTCCTGTGACCCTGTGCTGCAGCATGTGCCAGGTGAAGGAATATCCTTGTGTCTGCCTCAGGGTGGTTACATGGTTGGAGAGCTGAAACATCACAGGGTCTATTGGATAGCACATTCTCAAACTTTGTACTGAGAAGGAGCCTCCCACCCACATCTTTCTTGACAATCTCCTCACTGAGGAAGGAGAATAGCTCCTTTTTGTTATCCTCATGTTTGAGGTATCTGGTTACCATACTGGACATCACTCGCAGATGCTAGTAAGGCATGTTCCATTCTCCTGCACTGTGGCTGTGAGAGATCTTGCACAGGAAACTGCAAATGCTGTAGGGCTGAAGTCCGCTGCACAGGGTTGTGCAAGTGTGAAGGTGGATGTGTGAACAATGACGATACCTAGATTAGAATCAATTAGATCTTGCAGTAGTGCTGTTTTCTTATAGTTCCTATGTGATTGGTGCTCAGCATCCTTGTAACACACTTGCGCGGTAGCATTCTCGCAAGTGCCCACATTTATGTTGTTCACATCAAAAGCCAAAGGCCTCCAAAATTGAAATCAGTCTGTTCTGGTCTACAGTACATCTGGCCCAAATTTAGTGCTTGGAGACAAATCTGCCATATAGGGCCTGGAGTATTTCGGGAGTTGAACATTAAATGATTTAAATAAAACTTTGTGTTTACTTGGCTTAGTTTTGATCTCATTTGACGTTATATATGCCACTGGGGGGTTATCCTGACCGTGAATGTCAAAACAGAGGTCATTTTTTTAATCCTTGAGGTCAAAAACCTATGAAAAGTGCCTCATTCATGATTCTACGACTTTTGGATACGAAGTTGTGATACAATCGTGTATCAGCTGGCAGCCATTTTGGATTTGGCCAACATGGCGGCCCGAGTGAGCGCAGGGCTAGGCGCCCCCCAAAAGTGAAATAAATATGTTCCGGTCTACATCTGAGCCAAATTTGGTGCTTGTAGACAAATATGCACAATTTAGTCCCTAAGGGCTTGGACTACAGCAACATCACGATTACTAACACCGTAAACAGCGTAAAAAAGACCAGGCGCGATCCATCAGCGCGCCTTCTCGTAAATATTTATACTCATGTTTTATTTTATTTCAGACGATATTTTGAGTGCCATTTCGTTCATTTTAGTCTTTAACTGTTCGTACGAGTTTGTTCTACAGTAATAAGGCATTCAAGAGTGAACAGCACACGAACATCACTGGTAATAACACAGTATATGCAGCAAAAGGATAAATATACTGTACTGTTTAAGCATACGTTAGAAAAATAAAGAACCTCTATACAGTACGTATATCTCATGTAGAATGGGAAGACATTGGCGCGCATTTAAACCTAGTCCCATGAACAGTGAACATCAAATGTTTTTGCGACTCACCACCAAAAATTTAACTTTCTACCGAGAAGAAACGAAAACAAGAAGAAAATTAGAAGAAAATAAAAAGTTTCTCATGAATTTATCACCCCTTCCTGGATCCTGGCGTATAATAGTGGGAGAAGAATGATGATGATGATGATGATATGAACTACAAGCACCCCATACCTTGGAAATATGACATTCTCGCAACTACGCCTTAGCACTGAAGCTGAGTTATAGTCGCGACAGCGAGAGGTGGCGGAGAAGCTCATCCCACTCTCTTCCCTCTGAAATGTCTGTGATTGGTGGCTGGTGGGGTGGGAGGTGCGTGAGTGAGGTTAGGAGTCCATTTGATGACCAGTACATGTACTGGTCATCAAATGGACATCTTCACCTGTCTGGTGCTACTCTCTCTCTCTCTCTCTCTCTCTCTCTCTCTCTCTCTGTATGTATGTATGTATGTATGTACGTTTTTTGTAACGTTTGGTTGTGATGTGTTTTCATTATATTTTATAATCTCTTTTTTCATGGTCTTGAAATACAAAGGAAAATACTGTATTTATCATGCTGTACTTATGCAGTCAGTATCCCATTATAAGGCTCATCAAGTCATCCGTAATTCATCGCCGTATTTAATAACCTTAAATGTACTGCACCAGCCTCTCCCCTTCAACTCATCTCTCTCTCTCTCTCTCTCTCTCTCTCTCTCTCTCTCTCTCTCTCTCTCTCTCGAGCGAAAAAAGGAAACATAAGAGGGGTATTGATAAAGGATTTGATGTAGAGATAAGTTTCATAATACATAAGGAAGAAGGAAGTTAAAATGAAAGGCAGCCAAGAGTGTGTGTGACCTGAGGAGGGAGGCTAATTCTCAAGGGACAATATATTCTGGTGTGTGTGTGTATGTGTGTGTGTATGTTGTGTGTGCGCGTTTGTGTTGTGTGTGGGCGTGTGTGCGCGCGCCCCTCTCTCACTATCATACTCCAGGACTTGTACACTTTGTTCCACGTCAATAAAGTCATTACCGGTATATGCAATCCCTCCACGTGTGTGTATATATATATATATATATATATATATATATATATATATATATATATATATATATATATATATATATATATATATATATATACTTTTTTGCTTACATTTTGTTGTGGTGTATTTGGAGAGAGAGAGAGAGCAACATAGTGAAGAAAGGGTTAAGGAGTGGCAAGTATGGACAGGTGGATCTTGTGACCTGTGATTCCCTTCAGCCCTCCATGACAATCCCCAGGGACGTGAGCGCAGTGTGAGCCTCAGAGAATGTTTGCCTTTGTTTCCTCTGTATTTTGCATCTTGACTCTTTACCTCACCTTCCAGCTGCTTTGTCTGCTTGTCCGACGGAATGCATTGCTTTTGGCTTGAGATGTATATTGTATGACCATTCTAATGCTTTATTCTAAAATATAAACTTAGCAGACCTGCGTTCAATCGATCAAAAAAAAAAATCTTGACACAGGTGAACAATGTTTTCACAATGAGCGATGCTCCTGTTCGTGTTGGTTTAAGCCAGTTTATTCTCTCTCTCTCTCTCTCTCTCTCTCTCTCTCTCTCTCTCTCTCTCTCTCTCTATGTACTGTATATATATATATATATATATATATATATATATATATATATATATATATATATATACTGTATGTATAAATATGTCTGAATGCATGCAAGTACGCCCTCCGGAGCGACGGGGTAGGGGTTGTGCGTGTGTGTGTGTGTGTGTGTGTGTGTGAGACCCTATAGAAACTGTACTCTCCCTACATACCAGTCTTCTCCCAACAGTGTTTTTCCCTCCTCCTTACCGATTTATTCTCCAAACGACTCATTACTATCCCCTGGTTGGCTTCCTATGTCTTCATATTGTCATCGATTGCATGAGTAGAATATAGTAACGGAGCAGAAGCAGAAATAAATCGGTCAGGAAGAGGTGTTAGTAAGCTTCCTAACAGTAAAATACCCCCGCTAATACCAATACACCGGTCCTGTATGAGACAGCCCTAACGTGGTACCTTAAAGATGAAATTAATACAGTATTATAGATGTAACTTTTCCTTTTCAGTCTTTCCTATGAAATTTCCATATCAGTTATTCCATGCTACTTGGTGGTTTTTCTCACCTTTTCCTGTCAGTTTAAATGGAGGGTTTGGAGGCGGGGTGAACCTTCTTGCTTTACTATAACCCTTCAGCATGTAGAGTTAGATCTCGTAGTCATAGTCCATTCTTAAACAAACAGCCTCGAAAGGACGATAAGGTCTGTTGCTGTTTGCTTTCCTTTGTACTCCTTTGTGTATTCAGTATGGACGGTGGGTCTTAGTGCCAAAGTGGAGACATGTGGAGATGTATGATATGAAGGAGAGAGAGAGAGAGAGAGAGAGAGAGAGAGAGAGAGAGAGAGAGAGAGAGGAGGGGGGGAAGCAAACACAGTGCTAAAAGATAGAATGACAAGACAGAAATAATGAGAGAGAGAGAGAGAGAGAGTCTTCTTTCTCGTCTTCCTCTCCCAAAAACGAGGCGATAAATGTGCAGAATCTCTCTCTCTCTCTCTCTGAGTTGTTGGTGGGAAGTTGTGCCGGAGATTAACGTAAGAGAGGACAACTGGTGTAGGCCGGTTGGCCCGTGCTAGGCAGCTCCTAGAAGAGTAACTAAACTACTAGAATGAGATAAAGATAGCAAAGAAGAAGGCTCTCCCCCGCCCTCCAAGACCCTCCAGCCGAAGCCGGCAGGAAAAAGTCAGAAAGAACACCACGCAGTATAGAAAAACTGGCGTGGACTGTTTATAGGAAAGTGTGAAAGGAGAATAGAGACTATTATAGTGTAACCTGAGAAGGGAAAAGAATGAATTAGTACTGGTTATGAGATTTTTTTTCTATACCCACCCCTTATTTGTCATATGCTCATCTAGCCTATGCTTGAAACTCTCAATGGAAGAGGCAGCAACTACTTTACTAGGTAGCTTATTCCATTCATCTACTACTCTATTGCAAAACCAGTCTCTGCCCTGTTCTTAACTAGGATTAGTAAGGCCACATTTGGACTGCGCAGTGCAGTTTTGGTGTCCTTGCTGTGGAGTGGATGTTGATTCGTTGGAAAATGTGCAGAGAGGAGTGACAGGAATGATGCATGACGTCAGGAACCTGTCATGTGGGGGCGGACTGAGGAGACTGGGTTTGCATTCGCTGGAGAGGCGTGGAGGTGGGGGGGGACTCGATTGAGGTGTTTGAGTGGATGCAGGATTTAAATAGGGGAGATGTCGGCAGGGTGCTTGAGGTGAGCATACAGGATGGAACTGGAAATGGTGGTTTCAAGCTAGACAGGTTCCGTTTCGGTGGGGAAATAGGTAGAGGTTGGTTTGCTAATGGAGTGGTGGACGAGTGGAGTAGGCTACCTAGTGGAGTGGTTGCTGCCTCTTCCATTGAGAGTTTCAAGCATAGGCTAGATAAGCATATGACTAATAAGGGGTGGATATAGAAAAAAGAAAATCTTATAACCAATACTAATTCATAATTTTTCCTTTTCAGGTTACACTGTTATAGTCTCTATTCTCCTTTCACACTTTCTTGTAAAATGTCCAAGCCAGTTTTTCTATACGGCGTGGTGTTCTTTCTGACTTTTTCCTGCCGGCTTCGGCTGGAGGGTTTGGAGGGCGGGGGAGAGCCTTCTTCTTTGTTATCCTTATCTCATTCTAGTAGTTCAGTTACTCTTCTAGGAGCTGCCTAGCATGGGCCAACCGGCCTACTGCAGTTATCCTCTCTTCTTATGTTCTTATGTTCTTATATAAATCCGTGCATACATCCATACGTACAGACAGGTAAAAATCAGGTGGAAAATTGACTAGTAAATATTTTTCTATTCCATCTATCCATACATACATACATGAACATACAGACATAAACCAACTCGATCTCTGTCTGCATCTGCGGTTTCTCTAATGCATCAGTCCTTACATAACCATCCAGCCTTCCATCTCTTCACCATCCATCAGATCAACCACACACGCACACACACACACACACACACACACACAAACTCGTCAATATCCTTCAACCCGCAATAAAACTCACATGTCGAGCAAACCGTTCAACCTCCTCCTTTGCGGTATTGAGAGAGAGAGAGAGAGAGAGAGAGAGAGAGAGATGCAATTTGAAATTTTTGGTATAAGATGGATTGTTCTTTCGTCTCTCTCTCTCTCTCTCTCTCTCTCTCTCTCTCTCTCTCTCTCTCTGTCAGTCCATATATCTATCTATCTATCTGTGTATAACTATTTGTCTATTAATCTACCTTTCTTCATTGTTTCTCACTTCTTCCTTCTTCGTTTATACTCTGGCTATTTCTTAATTTTTTTCCCCTCCTCTCTTCCCTCCCCCTCTCCCTCCTCCATACCTCCCTCTCCCTCCCTTAATCCCTCTTGTTGTCTTAATCTCTCTCCTCCTCCTCCTTGGCCTCTCTCTCTCCTTCACTTTCTCCTTCCTTCCTTTCTCTTCATTCTTTTCTTTTCTTTTCGTCTCCCTCTTTCATCCATCCTTTCTTCCTTCGGTAATTTGGTTTGCTGTTCTCATTCGTCTCCATAATCTCTCTCTCTCTCTCTCTCTCTCTCTCTCTCTCTCTCTCTCTCTCTCTCTCTCATTATTCCAGTCTCCATTTCTTTCTTTTTCTTCCTTTCACCTCCTCCCAAACCTCCCTTTCTCACCTACCCTTCTCTCTCACACCCTTCCATTTCACCATTCCTCCATTTTGCCTCCTTCCCTCCACTTCCTCCTCCTCTCCTTCCCTCCCCCCACCCTCCTAATCCCTCCCCCACCTCCCTAATCTCTCCCCCACCCGGTCAGTACCCAGAAATGAAAGGAATGTTACACAGACTCTATTTTCCTTTTGTGTACCTGAGATGTAAAGAAAAATGGGTGACAGGCCTAAACCATCAGAGAGAGAGAGAGAGAGAAGTACCGTGAACCATTTAGCATTCACATAAGAACATAAGAAGAGAGGATAACTGCAGTAGGCCGGTTGGCCCATGCTAGGCAGCTCCTAGAAGAGTAACTGAACTACTAGAATGAGATAAGGATAGCAAAGAAGGGCTCCCCCGCCCTCCAAACCCTCCAGCCGAAGCCGGCAGGAAAAAGTTAGAAAGAACACCACTCCGTATAGAAAAACTGGCGTGGACATTTTACAGGAAAGTGTGAAAGGAGAATAGAGACTATCACAGTGTAACCTGAAAAGGGAAAATTATGAATTAGTATTGGTTATAAGATTTTCTTTTTTCTATATCCACCCCTTATTAGTCATATGCTTATCTAGCCAATGCGTGAAACTCTCAATGGAAGAGGCAGCAACTACTTTACTAGGTAGCTTATTCCGTTCGTCTACTACTCTATTACCAAAACAATTTCTACCTATTTCCTTACTGAAACGGAATTTTTCTAGTTTGAAACCATTATTTCTAGTTCTATCCTGTATGCTCACTTTAAGTACCTTGCTGATATCTCCCTTATTTATACCCTTCACCCACTTAAACACCTCAATTTAGTCTCCTCTTACTCTACGCCTCTCTAGCGAATGCAGACTTAGTCTTTTCAGTCTGTCTTCATATGACAGGTTCCGGACGTCATGTATCATTTTTGTCATTCTTCTCTGTACATTTTCTAACGAATTAATATCCATTCTATAGTAAGGACACCAAAATTGTACTGCGTAGTCTAAATGTGGCCTTACTAATGCTAGATAAAGTTTCAGTATTACTTTAGATGATCTATGTGGCCTTACTAATGCCAGATAAAGTTTCAGTATTACTTTAGATGATCTATTTCATTATTACTTTAGACCCGACCACCACCACCCCCACTGTCCTAATCCCGGAGTTTAAACGTAGATAAGACCTCATTTGACCTTTGTTACGCCTCCCCTAACCTTTGTTCCGCCTGAGACGCTGAAGGGGACGCTGTAGGAGAGCAAGATTTATAGGGGGGGGTGAAGCGAAAATGACCCTAGGGAAGACAAATTACTTGGAGGTGAAAAGACTGAAGGTGTTGAGATTGTAAAGTTTTGAGAGAGAAAGAGAGAGAGAGAGAGAGAGAGAGAGAGAGAGAGAGAGAGAGAGAGAGAACATGACCAATTCAGAGAAACAGATAAAAGAAATACTGGGTTAACAGAGAGAGAGAGAGAGAGAGAGAGAGAGAGAGAGAGAGAGAGAGCGACAGAGAGAGCGACAGAGACAGAGACAGAGAGAGAGAGAGGGAGAGAGAGAGAGAGAGAGAAGGTCATTGGTGTGGACGTGAAAGCAAACAATGAGTGTGAAGTGGTGGACCTTATCTGGGGCCTCATCTGTGTGTGTGTGTGTGTGTGTGTGTGTGTGTGAGAGAGAGAGAGAGAGAGAGAGAGAGAGAGAGAGAGAGAGGAAGCAAAAGACTTTAACCTGCTGACGAAGCCACAGGTGAACGTGGGTTATCAGGAAGTGAGAGAGACAGACAGACAGACAGAGAATTAAGCAGTAAAATCTAAACAAAAACTTTAATAATAGTAATAACAATAATAATAATAATGCGTTTAAGTCTTTCAGCTAGATTTGTAAATGTATGTAGCGCTTTATGTATTTATGTAGCGGGTTTGTTTCTCCATAAATCCCATTACTGTAAATTAACGTTGATATTGTTGTAGTAATATTATTTTGGCAACTCACAAGGGAATATTATTATTGCTTAGGATACTCGCACATATTTGTAGACGCACACGTATACACACAAAGGCGTACACACAGGCATATTGTAATAGTGTACATATGATAAATTACACATACATTTTCTTCACACACACACACACACACACACACACAGGTAAAACAGGTGAGGTAGGCAAGGTACACGTGGGTTATCAGGTAAATCTCAGGGGCGGTCTTCCTCCCCTGGGGTGTTGGGTGGGGGGAGGCCCTGGGGGTGTTTGGAAGGGGGTAGTTGAGAAGGAAGGAGGGCTAGAGAGGGAGGGGGGGGGGAGAGAGGTGAAGTGGAGGGAGTGGAAGACAAAATGGGAGGTAGAGGTGGGGAGGAAGCTAGGGAAGGGAAGTGGGGAGAGATTGTGGGGGAGAGAGAGAAGGAGAAAATGTTATAGAACTACAGATAGAAATATAGACAGATAGGTAGACATGGATAGATAGATAGATAGGTTTTAAAATAGCTAGATAGATAAATACTGTACAGTTTTCAAAATCTGACACTGAAATTACCCACAAAATTTGTACAAGTGGCACATTGGATTGTCAAGGCCAACGTCAGTCGTCATCGCCGCGCGAGGGCAGCACATACAAGGTTGACTCCACGCTGCTTGCATGTCACCATCACGCGAGGCTGATGCAGTGACATGGTGATTTTCAACACGTTGCGCAACATGTTGCGAACTTCATGCCCAGTGTGTACGGGGCTTAACATGGAGGCAACGCAAGAACAAGACAGAGAGAAAAAAACGAAAAGACAGTGATCAGTATAAAGATTCGTCGAAGTTACATAAGGCTCCCCTCTATTTTATGGGAGTTTCCCTTGTTGCAAGCCCCGCCCCCAATGCGGCGCCCATCAGTCTGCCTCTACCTATAAAACCCCCATGCCAGCAGCCCAGAGTCAGTGAGCCTCGTGTCGCTCTTGCTAGGGTCAAGTGAACATCTTCGACGGTTAGGCCATAGCGCCAAACCGTCTACACTCGCATGATCGCATCTGCCACATCAACAGTTACCTTACCCCCTCCCTCGCCTTCAGTTACCCAATGTCGGGCGGGGAGTGCGTACGTGTGATGCCCAGCTCCGCGGTACCTGGCTGTCTTGTTGCTTACACCATTCCAGGCTCATTGCAAATGAGAAATATGTTTCGCTGAGGGTGGGAGGATGGAGAGAGGATTATTGAAAGGAGCATGTGTAGTTAAAAAGAAAGACAGACTGACAAATGAGGAAGTGCAGGAGCGTTGTGGTGTTAATGTGAACGTGATAGAAAGCGTTAGGAGAAAATACACTGAGGTGGTTTGGCCATATGGAGAGGATGGAGAGCGAGAGACAAGCGAGGAGAGTGTATGTGAGTGAGGTGGAGGGGGGAAGGAGAGGGAGGGGAGGCCTAAGATGAGACGGAAGGATGGGATGGAGGTATGTGAGAGAGAGGGGGGTGAGCCAGTGGCGTATCCAGGAAATTTGCCAGGGGGGGGCAAACACTTGGAATATTTCCCCATAATATGTCACCACAAACTTTCCTAGATTTGATGTTTTATGTCATCAGAAATAAATTGACATCATTACTGTCGCTTTTGTTCCAATGTCTTAAAGAAACACTATCTTTTCCCCACATATTGACAGCTTTCTTGAAGTTACTTTAAGTTAATAGCTAATAATCCTTTCAGAGGACAAGTATGTAAAAACACTCAGTACATAATGTTACCAGAGGTCTACTATTTCATTAGAGAGAAAATGGAAACACCAGCAATAAATTAGAAGGCACTGGAGTTGCCCTAGCAAAGACATCTCCATGTTACTAGTATCCTTGGTCATCAGGGTACTCTCGTAGATGGTATAGTCTCACCAATCTAAAACCTAGGTTTGGGTGGAGTCTAGCCGGGGATTTCCCGGCGTACAGCGTTGCCTTGTTTCCTATACTCTCATTGGCTAGTGGCTGACCTGACACCGTTAGAGTTCGTCCGCTCCCATCTCGCCACCTGGCCTGACATGACTTCACTCACTTCTGTGTGTGTGTGTGTGTGTAAAGACAAACTAGTTTAAGTTATAAATATAATCAAAATAATGAATTTAAAAGTCGCATTCTCTCTCTCTCATATAATTTATGATTTTTTACCTGGTTATAGCCTTTAAATTACACTCTACATATTAAAACTTAGACTTTCCACACCACCCAAGAGGTAAAAGTCACGGCGCGTTTTTTTTTTTTTAAGAGGTTTCCCCGATAGGCCTATTCCTCTTCTCTTACAGCATGTAAGAAATTATCATGAATCCTCCTCATCAGAAGAGGTGAGAGTGATTTTCTTGGGAGACGTAAACTCTGGAGAGTTGTTTTCTCCATTATCTCTTGCTTCTCTGCGTATTGCTTCAATCCTGCTCTTGCTAAGTCCTGTTGCTGCAGCTGTTCGATGAATTGCCCTTGACACATCATCGAAAATTCCTCCGTACTGCTTCTCCTGCAGAAAATACTGGCTTACGTTGAAGGCCATTTCTTTGGCTTGACTATGTAGATGCGAGCGAGTTGGCGTAGCTGCCATTGTGTCTGCATCAACATAGAAAGTGAATACTGGAAGCACTTGACAGAAGCTTAAATCTCCCTCCAATGGATTAACTCCCAGTATGGGCCTGGTGTTGCCGCTCGTGAGTGTTTTAACTTATTTATTTCTATTAAGAAAATAGCGTATGTTCTACTGATTCCTTCAAATTATATTATAAACGTAATTGTTACATTACTTACCCAACTTAGAACTACCGTGAAAGTCGGTAAAAGTAACTACATATTTTTCAGCACCACTGTAAAATATGTATGCCACGTTTCTTTATTGATGTACAAGAGCCATATGCATTACACGTTTACCTTCCTTTTATATGCTAGAATACTTACGTTTATATTGTAATAGTATGTGTGTACCTATCTGTGATGCCTATTACATATATAACAGAATCTACTCATCGCTCGTTTAGGAAGTATGGCATGGCTGCACCCAGCGCCAGACTCCACCCAAACCTGGGTTTAAAATTGGTGAGACTATAGATAAAATTTCATTATTACTTTAGATGATCTATGTGGCGTTACTAATGCTAGATAAAGTTTCATTATTACTTTAGATGATCTATGTGGCCTTACTAATGCTAGATAAAGTTTCATTATTACTTTAGATGATCAATTTCATTATTACTCTAGATGATCTATTTCATTATTACTTTAGACCCGACTACCACCACCCCCACTGTCCTAATCCCGGAGTTGTAAAGTAGATAAGACCTCATTTGACCTTTGTTACGCCTCCCCTGACCTTTGTTCCGCCTGAGACGCTGAAGGGGACGCTGTAGGAGGGCAAGATTTATAGGGGGGGTGAAGCGAAAATGACCCTAGGGAAGACAAATTACTTGGAGGTGAAAAGACTGAAGGTGTTGAGATTGTAAAGTTTTGAGAGAGAGAGAGAGAGAGAGAGAGAGAGAAAGAGAAAGAGAGAGAGAGAAAAACAGATAAAAGAAATACTGGGTTAACAGAGAGAGAGAGAGAGAGAGAGAGAGAGAGGGAGGGAGAGAGAGAGAAGGTCTTTGTTGTGGACACGAAAACAAACAATGAGTGTGAAGTGGTGGACCTTATCTGGGGCCTCATCTGTGTGTGTGTGTGTGTGTGTGTGTGTGTGAGAGAGAGAGAGAGAGAGAGAGAGAGAGAGAGAGGAAGCAAAAGACTTTAACCTGCTGATGAAGACACAGGTGAACGTGGGTTATCAGGAAGTGAGAGAGAGAGAGACAGACAGAGAGAGAGAGAGAGACAGAGACAGACAGACAGACAGACAGACAGAGAGACAGAGAATTAAGCAGTAAAATCTAAACAAATACTTTAATAATAATAGTAACAATAATAATAATAATGTGTTTAAGTCTTTCAGCTAGATTTGTAAATGTATGTAGCGCTTTATGTATTTATGTAGAGGGTTTGTTTCTCCATAAATCCCATTACTGTAAATTAACGTTGATATTGTTGTAGTAATATTATTTTGGCAACTCTCAAGGGAATATTATTATTGCTTAGGATATTCGCACATATTTGTAGACGCACACGTATACACACAAAGGCGTACACACAGGCATATTGTAATAGTGTACATATGATGAATTACACATACATTTTCTTCACACACACACACACACACACACACACACACACACAGGTAAAACAGGTGAGGTAGGCAAGGTACACGTGGGTTATCAGGTAAATCTCAGGGGCGGTCTTCCTCCCTTGGGGTGTTGGGTCGGGGGAGGCCCTGGGGGTGTTTGGAAGGGGGTAGTTGAGGAGGAAGGAGGGATAGAGAGGGAGGGGGGGGAGAGAGGTGAAGTGGAGGGAGTGGAAGACAAAATGGGAAGTAAATGTGGGGAGGAAGCTAGGGAAGGGAAGTGGGGAGAGATTGTGGGGGAGAGAGAGGAGAAAATGTTATAGAACTACAGATAGATAGATATACAGATAGGTAGACATGGATAGGTAGATAGATAGATAGATAGGTTTAAAAATAGCTAGATAGATAAATAAATATAGATATTAATAGACAGCCTGGAGCACTATAATCACATGGGGTTCAGCCTCACACCTTACCTCACACCTGCCTCCACCCCACCCCACCCCCGGGAATACCTCTCATTAACACCTCGCACGGCGTAGTCTAAATGTGGCCTTATTAATGCTAGATAAAGTTGCAAAATTGCTCCTCGATATAAATCGTAGGACCCTATTTGCTTTATTTCTAGCATCAATACACTGGTGCCTAGGTTGAGGTCTTACTAACCAACTCCTAGATCTCTCTCGCTTTCCGATTTACTAATTATTTTGTTATCTAAGTTGTATGTAATATCTCCCATGGTCTTGCCTACGTTCAGTACTGTACAGTTTTCAAAATCTGACAGTGAATTACCCACGAAATTTGTATGAGTGGCACCATTGGATTGTCAAGGCCAACGTCAGTCGTCATCGCCGCGCGAGGGCAGCACATACAAGGTTGACTCCACGCTGCTTGCCTGTCACCATCACGCGAGGCTGATGCAGTGACATGGTGATTTTCAACACGTGCGCAACTTGTTGCACAAATTGATGCCCAGTGTGTACGGGGCTTAACATGGAGGCAACGCAAGAACAAGACAGAGAGAGAGAAAAAAACGAAAAGACAATGATCAGTATAAAGATTCGTCGAAGTTACATAAGGCTCCCCTCTATTTTATGGGAGTTTTCGTTGTTGCAAGCCCCGCCCCCAATGCGGCGCCCATCAGTCTGCCTCTACCTATAAAACCCCCATGCCAGCAGCGCAGTCAGTCACACACACCACAAAGCCCGCCAGGAGACAGGACGTGTGTGCTAGGCAATCCCTAGGTCCTGTTCTCCCCACTTACTATTTTTTAACAAGCCCATACACCACTGACCGGGCTAATGTAAGGCCCGGCCTGCACTATATGTGCAGGGAATCTTTCAACAACAACAACAACAACAACAGCGCAGTCAGTGAGCCTCAGTGTCGCTCTTGCTGGGGTAGGGTGTATATCTCCGACGGTTAGCCCATGGCGCCTAGCCGTCTACATTCGCATGATCGCATCTGCCACACCAACGGTTACCTTACCGGCTTTCCCCCTCCCTCGCCTTCAGTCACCTAATGTCGAGCGTGGGGTGTGGGCGTGTGATGCCCAGCTCCGGTGCCTGGTTGTCTTGTTACCCATACCATACCAGGCTCATTGCAAATGAGAAATATGTTTCGCTGAGGGTAGGGGGATGGAGAGAGGATTATTGAAAGGAGCATGTGCAGTTAAAAGGAAAGACAGACTGACAAATGAGGAAGTGCAGGAGCGTTGTGGTGTTAATGTGAACGTGATAGAAAGCGTTAGGAGAAAATACACTGAGGTGGTTTGGCCATGTGGAGAGGATGGAGAGCGAGAGACAAGCCAGGAGAGTGTATGTGAGTGAGGTGAAGGGGGGGAGGAGAGGGAGGGGAGGCCTAAGATGAGATGGAAGGATGGGATGGAGGTATGTGAGAGAGAGGGGGGTGAGCCAGTGGCGTATCCAGGAAATTTGCCAGGGGGGGCAAACACTTGGAATATTTCCCCATAATGTCACCACAAATTTTCCTAGATTTGATGCTTTATGTCATCAGAAATAAATTGACATCATTACTGTCGCATTTGTTCCAATGTCTTAAAGAAAAACTATCTTTTCCCCACATATTGACAGCTTTCTTGAAGTTACTTTAAGTGAATAGCTAATAATCCTTTCAGAGGACAAGTATGTAAAAACACTCAGTACATAATGTTACCAGAGGTCTACTGTTTCATTAGAGAGAAATTGGAAACACCAGCAATAAATTAGAAGGCACTGGAGTTGCCCTAGCAAAGACATCTCCATGTCACTAGTATCCTTGGTCATCAGGGTACTCTCGTAGATGGTAGTATTATCGATACCTGCATGCTAACTTCCCTCCGTTCTACCTCAAAATATTTTTTTTTTTCTCGGTACCACAAATTTCTTGAGCACTTTTAGTACTGAAAAAATGACTGTCAACGCTATACTCTTAGTGCATCATTTACCTGCTATCTTTATCTCTTTGTGCATATAAGGAATTACAGCTATTTTGCGTAATAACCTATGAAATTATAATGAATTATACCACACATCGGCACAGCAAGTACCATACGAGATGCAATGGCGTCCATACTATCTGTTTATGTTCGGAAATAAACCCTGTATTTTGATTGGCTGCTGGAAGAAAAATAGCGGAATGGATGGGCCAATGAAAACTCGAGATCTGGCGTGAGTGTCCCGAACACACACACTTTCCCACATTCGTATCGTTTTTTTCTATTTTCCTTTGCGGTTCTCTCTCTCTCTCTCTCTCTCTCTCTCTCTCTCTCTCTCTCTCTCTCTCTCTCTCTCTCTCCACTTAGCACATATGCATAAATTCAAATCCTCTGCTGCAGCCACCCCCAGTCTGGTATTCTGTTTTGCACTACTGTTGTGGTGGTAGGCAGCAGAAATTCTGTTTTCCACTACTTATTCGTTTAGTTTGATTCTCACTGGCTCAGGCATCAGGGGTGGTGCATACGTCAAGACTGACCTAAGTAAAAATACATCTGCTGGGATTAAACTGTCTTAATCCTTGACTCAGGTGACCACGCCACCTGCCCCTCTCAGCAGGGAATGATTTTCATATCACCTGAACTGTACTGTGCTGCATTGAAAGGATTTTTCCATTAAGGAAAAAAAAAAAAAAAAAAAGGCGTAAAGCTATTCATCTTGAAAATTCTCACCTAGAAAAGTGGGGGGGACAAAAGATACTCTGTCCCCCAGGCTCCCAAAAGTGGGGGGGAGGGGGAAGCAAGTCCCCCTGTCCCCCACTCAAACGAGGGCCCTGGCACACCTTACCGTGTATAATGTACAGTAGTCTGAGGTGATCAAAATGACTTCATGCAGTCTTCGAAAATTCTGCTTGTTTCAGTTGTGTGTAATAATTGTGCAGTTTTTGTTTGCAACTGGCTACAGGGTAAGAGGATATGGCTGCAGGGTGAGAGGATGTGGCTGAGGGGACAGGAAGGCCATTTTTACACCTCATCAGGCTTCATGTGCAAAACATCATTACAGCTCTAATATTAACCACGTAATCTACGGCGACAGGGGAAATTGTTAACTTATAAATGGTCATTTTTTTCCTAAGGGTTTTATTATATTTAGCTTTCAATTTCAAAGGAAATTATTGCTTCCACAAAATTTTTGGAAATAGATAATATTGTTTAATATACAGGTGGTAAAATTAGGAAAATTGTATTGTCATACAAGAACTATGCCAAAAATCCCTTTCAGCATTTCCCCCAAATATTCCCAGGGGGGGCAAAGTGCCCCCCTGCCCCCCCAGTGGCTACGTGTATGGGGTGTGCTGTGGGGGAGGGCAGTGAAATAGCGGGGGACAGGGCGATAAGGAGGCGGTATGTTTGTTCTGACGGGATGGAGTCGTCATGCTATAGACAGTTAAATAGTTAGATAGTGTTAATAACTGTTCTTTATTCTTCATTTTATTTTGTATTAACCTCGTCATCCTTGTTCTTATTGTTTTTATAATGCTGAAAAGTATGGGGAAGACTGTAGGCCTATCATGTATTAAGCAGTGTAGCTCGGCCTTATTACACTCATTTCCTTTCCCCCTCCTCCTCCTCCTCCTCCCCTTCTTTCCTCTCCTGTCCTCTCCTCCTCCTCCTCTTCCGTCTTTTTTCCTCCTTTTTCTCCTCCTCTTTCTCCTTTCCTTGTCTACCTCTCCATTCCTCTTTCTCTTTATCATTCTCCACTTCCTCCTCCTTCGCGCTCTTCTCCCTCTTTCTCTTTTCCTCCTCATCCTTCTTTTCATCATTTCCTTCTTCCTTTTCATCCTCCTCCTCCTCCTCTTGGGTATAAGGAAGAGTTTTCTTATTTGGGAGACATGTTATGTGCTGGAGGTGGGACTGGAGCTAGGTCTGGGGCCAGAGTGAGGAGTGGTTGGAAGAAGTTCAGGGAGCTGTTGCCTCCCCTGACATTGAGAGGGCTCTCCCTCCATGCAAGGGGACCTTTGTATGCAGCATGTGTTAGCAGTGTAATGCTGTATAGTAGTGAGACCTGGGCAGTAAAGGAAGACGAGATCTGTGGGCTCACATATACAGAAATGACAGTGATTAAAAGGATGTGTAGTGTGTCCTTGGATGTGAGGCCTAGGGGGCTGGTTTATGATTGAAGAGTTGAGAGGAAGGTTGGGACTGGAGTGTATTGGTGTTGTGGTGATGAGGGGTAGATTGAGATGGTTTGGGCATGTGGAGAGGATGGAGGATGACAGTTGGGTGCGGAAAGTGTGAAGTGTGAACGTCGGGGGTAGGGATGTGAGTGGCAGACTGTCACACTTTTAATAGCACTTGAGCTAACTGAGGAGGGAAATACCACTGTTGAATGTATGCTGTTTTTTTTTTGTTTTTTTTAACCTGAGGTACCTGTACTGATGCTGTATTACTTGACGTAGTGTATGTCAGCATCTATTATGCACTAGTGTGAGCCTGAGTAAAATCATGTAGTGTTTGCCTAAATATAACTTTTAGATGGACCATTTGCAGAGAAAGTTGCTTTGAATTAGTTTTTGTAAGCCTGT
The DNA here is from genome assembly GCF_032717465.1 of Coenobita brevimanus. Taxonomy (NCBI): domain Eukaryota; kingdom Metazoa; phylum Arthropoda; class Malacostraca; order Decapoda; family Coenobitidae; genus Coenobita; species Coenobita brevimanus. Next base: position 45,923,097 of record NC_137016.1, on the reverse strand, counting down.
GACTGCTAGTAATTGTTTTAGTTTTATAAAATGCTTTGGTGTTAGCATGAATAAAAACTGCAGTGGATCAGGTCTGGTCAAAGGGTTAAATGGTGTAGGGGGCACAGGAAGGCTTGATAGCAGCTCTTCCTTAACAGCCTATCTATCCATCTATCTATCTATTGCCAGACGCCTTAATCCCATAAGGGGTGGCCACAAACAAATCGCCTCCATATCGCCCTGTCCCCTGCCATTTCACTGTCCTGTCCCCAGCTCACAACCCCCTCTCTCATATACAACCCTCCCTCATAACAACCCTTTTTGTATATTACACGTCAACATTGTGTACTGTTATTTATGGTGCTTGTATAGTAACAGTGTTGGCATCAGTAATATACAAAAGCACACTGAGATGAGATGTGCACAATAAATGGCTCAAAAAGTGATGTTGAGAAATATCCAAATCCACCAAGAATACAACTGTAAATGACAATGTTGTACTGATTATGAAAAATTGATTTTGCAGGATGAAGGAAGCAGAAGAGAAAGTCTAAAAGATAACCAAAGAGACGAAAGATGTGGCTAAGGTGATGCAAGAAGCTGGTAGTCTGAAGAACAAGGTGAAGTTGGTGCAGAGAGGGAGCCAGGATACAAAAAGCCTTTGTTACAAGTAAGGCCCATTAGTTTATTCTGTCTATCTACCTATCTACAGCCAGACAAATAAGACATTATTTTTTCCATCTGTCTGTTGCCATATACCTTAATCCCGTAAGGGGTACCAACAAACAAACTGTCTCCATGTTGCCCTGTCCCCTGCCATTTCACTGCCCTTCCCCCAGCGTACACCCCAGTCTCTCATATAACTCTCCACTCCATCCCTGCATCTCATCCTTGGTCTGCCCCTTCCTCTGCCCTCCTCCACCTCACTCACACACACTGTCCTAGCTAGTGTCTCAGTCTCCATCTTCTCCACAAGGCCAATCCACCTCTGTTTATTACCCTAATATTTTCTATCACATTATTTTACTTACCATATGGAAATCAGATGGAGGGTGAGAGACTGACGAGGAGAGTGTATGTGAGTGAGGTGGAGGGGGGGAGAGGGAGGGGGAGGCCGAGGGTGAGATGGAGGGATGGGGTGGAGAGATATATGAGAGAGGGGGGTGTGAGTTGGGAGCAGGGCAGTGAAATGGCGGGGGACAGGGCGACATGGAGGCGATTTGTTTGTGGCCACCCCGTGCGGGATTGAGGCGTCTGGCAATAGATAGATAGATAGATTTTGTGGCCACCCCGTACGGGATTGAGAGGTCTGGCAATAGATAGATAGATAGATAGATTTTCCATTATGTGCTTGAAATGCAACTTGTGGGGGAGCCATTGGACTTACCAGATTATCGGCTTTATCGGATCGGGCTTCCCCCATCCCCCCACATTGATCTGGTGTAGAGAGGGTCTGCTGTATCATTCTTTTTCTTTGTCTGTTCTTCTGTCTTCACAGGTGTTTATTGATAAAGTGGACTGGCGTTTGAACTGATTATGAGGCACGAGTGTTGTTGACGTCACTTCATAAGCTTGTGGTTAGATTTTGCTGGATTTTCCCGCCATTGTCCTCCTGTCTGTGATCTGTCACCTTGTTCCCACTGCACCCACCAAAGGTATGCTGTTTGACTTCATTCTGTACTCTGACTTGGCCTACAATTTCCATCTATCCAACTTGAATACTGAGTTGTAGCAATGGATTAATACTAGAACATGTAAGTCACAAAAAGGTGCCATTGAAGAGGAGCCGTAGCGCTTCACTTTTCTGCCAATGACCCATGTGAAATAAGGGGCAAAAGGACGAAAATCTGAGTCAAGTTACCCTGAAAAAAATTAGTATAATGCAGGATGCTATGATATTCTAGGAAGTTGTGGACAGTTGAGAGTTGTTCGTGAATTGCAATAAAGGGACAGGCAGACAGACAGACAGATAGAGGACAGACAGATGCAGAGAACGGAGACACGATAGGGGAGAAGAATCCTGACGTTATTATGAGTGTAGTTGACTTCATAGCATACTACATTATATTTGTGCCCTAACTTTAGTAGCATGTTTATGTATAACCAAGGTTCGTTGACAAGTAGTGAACACACACACACACACACACACACACACACACACACACACACACACACACACACACACAGTACTCTCTAATGGAACTTGCTGGTGGGGAAATGTGTGTATGTAACTGTGATGGTGTCGGGAGGTTGCCATGGTAACACACAGGCACCTCGCACCACACACACACACACACACACACACACACACACACACACACGTACGCGTATATTGTGGTAGTGTTCCTTCATTTTACCAAGGCCGAGATAGTCGTTTTTTGCAGCTTATTTCCGGTAGTTCAGTGATAGAAATAGACAAACTTACAGCTCTTCATCATTTCCATACCACTTCTTCGTGACTAGCACAATTCTAGTGTTAACCCCTTGTCACAACGCAAAATTTAAGAAAGACATTGCAATTTTACGCCAAGTTAGAGTGAACAGGGAATAGCAGTGATGCTGCAACACACGTATATTTGTCCTCTTGTTTACAGGTCAGTCCACACGCAGTCCTTAGGTCACGTCTTCCACAGAACAGGTAACGCATGGACAGCCAGCGAAACTAAATGGCAGACCAGAGATGGAGTGAGAGGATGAGGCACACAGGGAACAAGATAGAGATGATACTCGCAGATCCATCGAGCTGGTACAGAACAAGCTACCAACGAAAGCATTTTAGTGGAGACAGGTGAGAGGGGTCCTAATCCTGCAGTGGTGTGTCACAGGCTGATGATAATGGTGATGATAATGATGCTGATGATTATAATACAGCTACTACTGGCGATACCAGTGAGGATTTAACCTCTGTACGAACTAACAGAAATGGGATGAATATGATAATGATGATGATGATGATGATGATGACTGTGATGTTGAAACTCGTGTACCAGTTAACTAAGCTGGGATTATTGTGATGATGATGATTATGATGAAACTATATACTCGATGAAACAGGTGGGATGATGACAGTTTTGATGATGATGATGATGATCATGATGACAATGATGATGATGATGATCATGATGACAATGATGATGATCATGATGATAATGTGACTCCCGTACAAATTCTACAATTTGATTAGAAGGCAGTGGTGAATATGATGATAAAGGTGATGACTCTGATATAACATCCGTTCTACATCTTTTACAGTGTTGGGATGACAGTAACATGTTGCTGACGATGATGATGATGATTAGGACGAGGAGGAAGATGATGATGATGATTACGACAACGAAGATGAAGACGACAACGACGATGATGACGACGACGACGATGATCTTCAAGTCACTGGCTGAGTCACATCCTCCTTTCCTTTTCGTTTAACCTCAAATGTTTTGGTGACTGGGCATGTGTGTGTGTGTGTGTGTGTGTGTGTGTGTGTGTGCACACACGCTTGCGTGCTTGCTTGTTTTCGTGTATGTATATCTTGGTTGATGATACCATAGTTATTCAAATGGCAGAATTGTTTCCACACATTCATAGTTTTATTTCAAGGGTAAATATTAGGCCAAGAATATAGGACCTTTTACCTATACAATTACGAGACACTTACGATCCATTGCAGCCTCCCTATTCAGTCTCTTAACCCTAAGGTCACACTTAATGACCTCGTCCCATGTCTTTCTCGGTCTACCCCTCATAACCCCACCCCCAATATTAACACTTCTCACCTTCCTCAGCCAATTATCATCCCCCATCCTCTTCACATGTCCAAACCACCTCAATCTACCTTTCCTTATCACAACACCAATACACTCCAGTCCCATCCTACCTCTCAACTCTTCCATTGTAAACCCAGCCCCTCCAGGCCTTGGATGCAGGGACGCACTGCACATCCACCTAATCATTGTCATTTCTGTACGTCTGAGCCGGCGAATATCTTCCTCCTTCACTGCCTAGGTCTCACTGCCATACAGCATTACACTCCTAACACATGCTGCATACAAAGACCCCTTAGCACGTAGGGAGAGCCCTCTCAATGTCAGGAGAGGCAAGAGCTCCCTGAACTTCTTCCAACCACTTCTCACCCTCGCCACAGAGCTAGCTTCAGCCCCACCTCCAGCACACAACATGACTCCCAAATAACAAAACTCTTCCACACACTCAAGAGATTCACCAGCATGCACACACACACACACACACACACACACACACACACACACACACACACACACACACACACACACACACAGTACTCTCTAATGGAACTTGGTGGTGGGGAAATGCGTGTATTTAACTGTGATGGTGTCGGGAGGTTGCCATGGTAACACACAGGCACCACACACACACACACACACACACACACACAGACATACATGTACGCGTATATTGTGGTAGTGTTCCTTCATTTTACCAAGGCCGAGATAGTCGTTTTTTGCAGCTTATTTCCGGTAGTTCAGTGATAGAAATAGACAGACTTACAGCTCTACATCATTTCCATACCACTTCTTCGTGACTAGCACCATTCTAGTGTTAACCCCTTGTCACAAAGCAAAATTTAAGAAAGACATTGCAATTTTACTTCAAGTTAGAATGAACAGGGTATAGTAGTGATGCTGCAACACACGTATATTTGTCCTCTTGTTTACAGGTCACTCCACACACTGTCCTTAGGTCACGTCTTCCACAGAACAGGTAACACATGGACAGCCAGCGTAACTAAATGGCAGGCCAGAGATGGAGTGAGAGGAAGAGGTACACAGGGAACAAGATAGATGAAACTCGCAGATCCACCGAGGTGGGACGGAACAAGTTAACAACGAAAGCATCTTAGTGGAGACAGGTGAGAGGGGTCCTTAACCTGCAGTGGTGTGTCACAGGCTGATGATAATGGTGATGATAATGATGCTGATGATTATAATACAGCTACTACTGGCGATAGCGGTGAGGATCTAACCTCTGTACGAACTAACAGAAATGGGATGAATATGATGATGATGATGATGATGATGATGATGATGATGACTTTGATGTTGAAACTCCAGCACCAATTAACTAAGGTTGGATTATTGTGATGATGATGATTATGATGAAACTCTATACTCTATGAAACAGGTGGGATGATGACAGTTATGATGATGATGATGTCATTGATGATGATGATGATGATGACGATGATGTGACTCCCGTACAAATTCTACAATTTGATTAGAAGGCAGTGATGAATATGATGATAAAGGTGATGACTCTGATATAACATATATTCTACATTTTTTGCAGTGTTGGGATGACAGTAACATGCTGCTGACGATGATGATGATGATTAGGACGACGAGGAAGATGATGATGATGATTACGACAACGAAGATGAAGACGACAACGACGATCATGACGACGACGACGATGATCTTCAAGTCACTGGCTGAGTCACATCCTCCTTTCCTTTTCGTTTAACCTCAAATGTTTTGGTGACTGGGCATGTGTGTGTGTGTGTGTGTGTGTGTGTGTGTGTGTGTGTGTGTGTGTGTGTGCGCGCGCACGCGCTTGCGTGCTTGCTTGTGTTCGTGTATGTATATCTTGGTTGATGATACCATAGTTATTCAAATGGCAGAATTATTTCCACACATTCATAGTTTTATTTCAAGGGTAAATATTAGGCCAAGAATATAGGACCTTTTACCTATACAATTACGAGACACTTACGCAATATTCTGAAAAGCCTATTACATCCCATAGACCACATAACAGGGTTTCATAAGTCACTGATCACCGTCTCTTTATGTATCGTTAGAAAGTGGATGAATATGAGTGAAGTAATACATATATTTTGGTCTTTATTTAAATGGAAGAATTAAGCGCACATATCCTTTTTTTATTTTAAGGATACAACACATGGTTATCTACATTTTATCACAGTAGCTCTAGGACCGGCCCTGACCTTCTGCTTCTCACTAACAATTTTCGGATGAGAGGTGTTGTACGCATATAGGCTTTAGAGATTATAGTGAAGCCAAGTTACGTTCTACCAACCCCACACACTAAATCACATTCAATCACTCACCCACACCACACCACACCATACGTCCCCGCCACACCATATCACACCACACCATACCAGTCTCTCACACTACATAACACGATATCACACTCCCACACAACACAGAACCACCCTCCCACACCACACCACACCACAAAAATTCCTCCTCCCACACCACACCACATCACATAAAACCACCCTCCCATACCACACCACACCACTTATAACCACCCTCCCACACCAAACTACACCACACCACACAACCCTCCACACACCACACCACACAACCCTACACAAACCACACGACACAGTCCCCTCCATACCACACTACACCACACAACCTCTCTCTATACCACACTACACCACAAAATCCTGCCACCACACCACACCACACCAAACCAAGAGGATTAAACAAAGGGGTTTGAAGCTCCCGCATCTGGTAATTCTGAGCTTGTTTCCAGGTACCTTCACACGCACTCCTCTGGTCACATCTTCCACAGAGCAGGCAACAGACGGACAGACAGCGTAACTGAATGGCAGGCCAGAGATGGAGTGAGAGGAAGAGGTACACAGGGAACAAGATAGATGAAACTCGCAGATCCACCGATATGGGAAGAGGCTAACAACCAGTGTATCAGAGTGGAGAAAGATGAGAGGGGTCCTAATCCTCCAGTGGTAATGTCAGGGCCTGATGATGATGATATTAATGATGATAAAGATGATATTGATGATGATGATAATGATGTTGATGCTGATGATAATGATGATTTAACTTCAGTACGAGGTAACAGAGTTGGGATAACGGTGGTGATGATGATGATGATGATGATGATTACAGTCATGATAACAATTTTAACGATGATGATGATGATGATGATGATTATAGTTATGATAATGATAATAAATGTAATAATAATGATAATAATAATGAAATAATAATAATGATAATGAAGATACTGATGATGATTTTTGTCGGTAGGTGGACGGACGGATGGAACTGCAAGAACTTGGTCAGCAGTCAAAGATCCACGATTCCCCATCCATCCATCCAGCCAGCCATCCATCCATCCAGCTCCCCCTGATGTTAAAAGCTAAGTCAAATTTCTGTGTCATACGCCTTATGGAAACAGGTCAGTATTTTAGGAAGCACTGGAGTCTTCTCAGTGCCCCTTCCTTAGCTATTTATTTTTGCATAGCACGTCTTAACATTTTCTTGTAAGCTATTAAAATCGTCTTCATATCGGCAGAGTTTACATCTCTCTCATAAAAGAGGGTGTTGTGGTGTAATGTGCTGATTAAATCGCTAAGGAAGAGATGTAAAGAATTTCCAAAGCAGCTTACAGTACGATCCAGGATGCAGAAAAAAAAAAAAAAATGAAGCGAAGTTAACTCATATTTTCAAGTCAAGAAAAAGATTAATATTATTTATATTTTGTTATGGAGAAATTTGTCCAGATTTTCACATTAAGGTGCAGTATATTCCTAGACTTCCACTTTCCTTTTTATTGAGCCAAAAGCGTAATAGTGAAAAAATCTAATGAAAAATCGAATAGTCTCTCTCTTGACCCAGTGCCCACCTACCTACAAGATTCCATTGAAAGCCGATAGCAAGTTTTTGATATATCTTGGCCATAGACAGACAGATAGACAGATAGAAAGACAGACAGACAGACAGACAGACAAATAGAAAGACAGACAGATTGAGAGAGAGATTGATAGACAGATACAGACTAGGGTGAATACATAACTTCCTTCAACTTCACTGGCTGAGGTAACTAGACACATAAAGCAGTCACCACACAAACATTATCAAACCCTCCAGCATCCCATCACCATCATCCCACCACCAGCATCCCACCACCATCATCCCACCACCAGCATCGCACCACAGTTTAAGGATTTGAATTTCATAAAATCAGACTTTACTGTTCTACCAGAAGACCCGCCGACATGTCGAAAAAATACCCCCGCTAATACCAATAAACCAGTCCTGTATGAGACAGCCCTAGCTTGTATTCAGTATGGAAGGTGGGTGTTAGCGCCGAAGTGGTGACATGTAGAGGTGTGCGGTACGTAGGAGGACTACTGGGCCTTGAAAGCAGGCTGTGAAGCGTATGTCCAGAGTCGGTCACATAAAAAAAAAAACAGCATCCCACCACCACCAACCCACCCCCAGCATCCCACCACCACCAACCCACCCCCAACATCCCACCACCACCAACCCACCCCCAGCATCCCACCACCACCAACCCACCCCCAGCATCCCACCACCACCAACCCACCCCCAACATCCCACCACCACCAACCTACCCCCAGCATCCCACCACCACCAACCTACCCCCAGCATCCCACCACCACCAACCCACCACCAGCATCCCACCACCACCAACCCACCACCAGCATCCCACCTACACCATCTAACCACCGGCACACACACACACACAATACTTATACTGTACTAGTACACAGAACAGGCGAAACTTGGAATGTGACATCCGTAGACTTTCAGGCAGCAAACTTTCTTATATAGTGAATTTATAGCCGATCGAAAGTTAGGTTAGGTCACTTTGGGCAGGGTTTGGTCTGATTAGGTAATTTTTGGTTGAGTTGGGTTCAATTCGACTAAATATAGACGGATTAGGTTAGATTGCTTTAGAATACGTCGGTTTTGATAAGTTTTCGGTTGGGTTTTTTTTTGATTGGGTTAGGCTGGGTTAGGTTCGGTTGGATTAGGTCATTTTAGGCTTGACTGAGTTGGGTTAGGTCGGGTATGGTATGGTTAAGTGAGACTGGGTAGGATTAGGTAGGGTTAGATGCGGTTAGGCTGCATCAGAATTGGTTAGGTTAGGTATGAGGAGGTTAGGGGAGATTGTGAGGTTAAATACAATTAGACTGGGTTAGTTGAGGTTAAGTTAGATTAGGTTGGGTTAATTTTAAGTTGGATTACGTCATTCGAGGACAGGCGGAGTTCAATTCGAGCAAATATTGATAGGTTAGGTGAGACTGGGCTAAATTAAATCGGTTTAGATGTGATTAGGTTGGTTTGGGTTAGGTGAAGTTGAAATAGGACAGATATGGGTAGTATTAGTGATATTAGTACAGATTAGATATTGTTAGGAGGGATTTCACTAGCACCGGCCACCGTAACATTGGCCTCGTCTGGTCAACCTCAGTTTTCCTTTCACTTTTCCCATTATATTTCTTTCCTCGACTCCTCATGTTTCCTTGTAGCCTCAGTTCATAATCTCGTTTCCGACTCCCATGCTCCAGTCAAGTTACATTTCCTTTGCCTTTTATTTATTCGTATTTTCATTTTTTTTTTTCTCGTCTAGGAATTGTTTCCCGTAAAACTTCCGTTCCTATCGCCTGTTTCTTTCTCTTTCTCGTCCAGCCAGCCTTGTCGTCCATCTTCTTTGTTTTTACTCTCACGGTAATACAAACGTTCCTCACCTTCTTCCCTATCCCCCGAGAGGAAATGGTGGACTGCTGGAGAAGCGCTAGGCAAGCCTGTAGTCCATAGGGATCATGTTCAGATGAGCCTATGGGTACAAAGAGGATGAGGATGAGGAGACGGATGATGATGATGATGAGGAGGAGGAGGAGGAGGAGGAGGAGGAGGAGGAGAGATGAGGACGACGACGAGGACGAGAAGTGAAGTTAAAAATACACACACACACACACACACACACACACACACACAAATAAGACTCAGAAAACCTTATAAACACAACCCCCTCCTCCCATCTGATTCTGTGACCTACGTTTTGGCTTTAGTCTTTCTCTCCTTATTTCACTCTCTCGTAAAAGTCTTGGTCCCTGTCGAAACGCCTAAATTTACTGCATCGTCAGTGGTTTATGCATCTCTCCTGAACCTAAGATCTTCATATTAACTGGTGTATCACTTGAAGATATGAAGATCATGTTAGACTGGTGTAACGCTTAAATATTTATCCACTATCAGTTGTGCCGAATGCGAATCTTTACGAAAAATAAAACACCAAGTGAAAGATACCCAGGCTTCATGGTAATCATCGTTCACAAGTGGGTACTGATCGTTCGTCTCCTCGGCAGGTAGTCCTTTTTCTTCAGTCCTCCACCAAGTTTGCCCTAAGGCTGCTTTATCGTTCACGCCTCACACCAGCAAGCGCGTGCCTTTATCACTATGAGTAATGAAACAAAACGTAACAGATGCAGTTGGATCTCACCCCCCCACCTCCCCCCTCCTTCTCCCCCTCCCCCCTATTCTTCGGTGAGTTGAGAGTGTGGACAGGCGTGGTTGCTTAATATGATTAAATATACGTATTATACCAGTACCCATTATATATCTTAACAATCTCTTCGTGTTATAATTATATATTTGTAAAATCTATACGTATATTGCAGGTGGGAAATGGCTTATATGGTTTAGATTGGATCGGTAGCATCTTGAAACCCGCTGTTGCACCGCGCATGTCCAAAGCATCAGGTGTACCAATATTTCAGATGGACGGAGAAGTTTTGTTGTCCATAAAATTCGTAGATAAATATGCTCTTTATGCCCCATACTCGTATGCTTAGAAATTACTTAGTAGCATGTGTGATTGCGTGTGATATGCGTAGGAAGTGGTGTGGTCTGGTGGGATGTTGACGCTTTGACCCGGAAAGGTTGTCAGCCCTGACACCTGCCCTGCTCCCACACACCATCCTCTCTTACCCCGGGCACCACTGCAGACTAAGTATTTTATTTGTTGAGTGATTTGTGTCTTCCGAGCGTGTTGGCGACATCTTCAAGAACACGAGTGGCTGGCCGTCGTTGGCCGGGTGGTGGCGTGGGTCTCAAGGTGTGGAGGAGAGACGGTGCCAGCCTGAGGTCGTTGAGGACGTAAGGTGGACTGGCCGGCCACCCTGATGCCACTGGCAAGGTCAGCCATTTTGATCTTGGTCCAGTTAGTGAGCGTACGGTGTTTGATAATTACCACTTACTGTAACTTCCTTCCCATGTCAAACTTGTTCATTTCTTAACGTGGTACTTAGTTCGATGTTAGAAGTAAGGCAGTTATTATCGGTGTTCAGTTAGTGAATGGTTCAGCTGTGATAGTGCTTACCCACCAACCTGCCGGTGTCGTACATGTAATTTTCTAAACGTGATGATGATTTAGTCTGGGAGTTTTAGCTGGATATTATGGGATATTTAGCTGGATATTATGGGATTTTTAACTGGATATTTTGTGGATGCGGATAGTTAATGTGTGGTTGGGTCAGGGATGCTTATACACTTCATTAGGCCACGTGTATACATGTCGGCTTTGCTTATACACTTCATTAGGCCACGTGTATACATGTCGGCTTTGCTTATACACTTCATTAGGCCACGTATGTCGGCTTTGCTTATACACTTCATTAGGCCACGTGTATACATGTCGGCTTTGCTTATACACTTCATTAGGCCACGTGTGTACATGTCAGTTTTGCTTATACACTTCATTAGGCCAAGCGTATACATGTCAGTTTTGCTTATACACTTCATTAGGCCACGTGTATACATGTCAGCTTTGCTTATACACTTCATTAGGCCACGTGTATACATGTCAGCTTTGCTTATACACATCATTATGCCACGTGTATACATGTAGCTTTGGTTATACACTTCATTAGGCCACGTGTATACATGGCAGCTTTGCTTATACATATCATTATGCCACGTGTATACATGTCAGCTTTGGTTATACACATCATTAGGCCACGTGTATACATGTAGCTTTGGTTATACACTTCATTAGGCCACGTGTATACATGTCAGCTTTAACAGTATGTATATTTCTAGCATAGTTATCAGCAAAACACGTTTCATTGGTATTTAATAATTACGCCAGAAATTGCATTAACATTCCTTTACTTTAACTTGGCCTAGATTTTCGTCCATTTGCAGCTTATTTCACGTAGCTCAGTGATAGGAAAAGACAGTGCTATGGCTCAGTATCCATTCCATAGCACTTCTTCATGACAAGCATCATATTGCAATGTTAATCTACTGTTACAAATCAGCAACCAAGATGGGGATGTGATAATTTTAGGCCAGGTTAGAGTAAAAAGGGTATAGCACTAATTGTTAATGAGTACGATAAAGATGATGTAATAACTTGCGGGTACTCTGACCGACCACGTGCTGAACTGGTCCTTTAAACCAACACAGTTACTCCCCCTCCCACACAGTTACTGCCCCTCCCACACAGTTACTGCCCCTCCTACACAGTTACTCCCCTTCCCACACAGTTACTCCTCCTCCCACACAGTTACTCCTCCTCCCACACAGTTACTCCCCCTCCCACACAGTTACTCCCCTTCCCACACAGTTACTCCCCCTCCCACACAGTTACTCCCCTTCCCACACAGTTACTCCTCCTCCCACACAGTTACTCCCCCTCCCACACAGTTACTCCCCCTCCCACACAGTTACTCCTCCTCCCACACAGTTACTTCCCCTCCCACACAGTTACTCCCCTTCCCACACAGTTACTCCCCTTCCCACACAGTTACTGCCCCTCCCACACAGTTACTCCCCTTCCCACACAGTTACTCCCCTTCCCACACAGTTACTCCCCTTCCCACACAGTTACTCCCCCTCCCACACAGTTACTCCCCCTCCCACACAGTTACTTCCCCTCCCACACAGTTACTCCCCCTCCCACACAGTTACTTCCCCTCCCACACAGTTACTTCCCCTCCCACACAGTTACTATTACTACTTCCCTTTCTTCTTCCACATCACCTTCTCCTTTCGTTTATAAGATTTAATCTTATAAACGAAAGTCAGCACGGATTCAGGCAAGGACGATCCTGCCTCACAAATTTGTTGTCATTCTACTCGGAGGTCTATGAGGCAGTAGATAGCGATAAAGCTTACGATGTTATTTATCTGGACTTTAGTAAAGCTTTTGATAGAGTCCCACACGAAAGGTTAGTTAGAAAGGTTCGAGCACACGGTATAGACGGCGATATCTTAAAATGGATAGAATCCTGGCTGAAAGGACGAAAGCAGAGAGTATTAATAAATGGAACTAAGTCGGACTGGGGATTAGTAACTAGCGGTGTACCACAGGGTTCAGTACTCGGTCCCTTATTATTTATCATATATATAAATGATCTAGACTTAGGAGTCAATAGCAGAATCAGCAAATTTGCCGACGATACAAAAATAGGGCGTATCATTAACTCGATTGACGATTGCCATTACTTACAAAAGACCTCGATACATTGTCCAAATGGTCTAAAACTTGGCAAATGGAATTTAACGTTGAAAAATGTAAAGTACTTAACGTAGGCAAGACCATTGGAGATACTAAATACAGCTTAGATAACAAAGAAATTAGCAAATCGGAATGCGAGAGAGATCTAGGAGTTATGATTAGTAACGACCTTAAACCTAGGCAACAGTGCATTAATGCGAGAAATAAAGCAAATAGGGTCCTAGGATTTATTTCGAGAAGCGTGAGCAATAGATCATCTAAAGTAATACTGAAACTTTATCTAGCATTAGTAAGGCCACATTTAGACTACGCAGTACAATATTGGTGTCCTTACTATAGAATGGATATTAATTCGTTAGAAAATGTACAGAGAAGAATGACTAAAATGATACATGACGTCCGGAACCTGTCATATGAAGACAGACTGAAAAGACTAAGTCTGCATTCGCTAGAGAGGCGTAGAGTAAGGGGAGACTTAATTGAGGTTTTTAAGTGGATGAATGGTATAAATAAGGGAGATATTAGCAAGGTACTTAAAGTGAGCATACAGGATAGAACTAGAAATAATGGTTTCAAACTAGAAAAATTCCGTTTCAGAAAGGAAATCGGTAGAAATTGGTTTGGTAATAGAGTAGTAGACGAATGGAATAAGCTACCTAGTAAAGTAGTTGCTGCCTCTTCCATTGAGAGTTTCAAACATAGGCTAGATAAGCATATGACAAATAAGGGGTGGATATAGAATAAAGAAAATATTATAACCAATACTAATTCAAAAATAAATTTTCTTTTCAGGTTACACTATGATAGTCTCTATTCTCCTTTCACACTTTCCTGTAAAATGTCCACGCCAGTTTTTCTGTACGGCGTGGTGTTCTTTCTGACTTTTTCCTGCCGGCTTCGGCTGGAGGGTTTGGAGGGCGGGGGAGAGCCTTCTTCTTTGCTATCCTTATCTCATTCTAGTAGTTCAGTTACTCTTCTAGGAGCTGCCTAGCATGGGCCAACCGGCCTACTGCAGTTGTCCTCTCTTCTTATGTTCTTATGTTCCTTCCTCTCTGTCTCACTATTTTCCTTCTCCACCATCTCCCCATCCTCCTTTTCCTCCTCCTTTGTTCTCTCTCTCTCTCTCTCTCTCTCTCTCTCTCTCTCTCTCTCTCTCTCGTAAACACCCAGCGTGTAAGTGCCGGCGTAAGTACACGTTGAAGGGCTCATTCCTACTTACGGTAATGGGAGTTGCGTTCAGGAGTGGCTGTGTAAGTAGGATGTCATGTAAGTCATATTCCGTGTAAGTGTGTACGTGTGCGGCATGGCGGGAGGAAGTGAAGGAGGACGGAAGGAAAAATTATTGGAAGGAAGGAAGGAAGAAGAAAGAATGAAAGGGAGGGAGAAAGGAAGATGGGAAGAAAGGGAAGAAGAAAAGGAGGACGGAGGGAAGGAAGGAGGGTGGGTGGGTGGGCGGGGTGGTAGTATAGAAAGAAGGGAGGGAAAATTACAGAAGAGGGAAGGAAAATACGAATTGAAGAAGAAGAGGGGCAAGAGAGTGTATGAAGGAACTAGAGGAAGAAAATAGAAGTAATTGAAAAGAACATTTAAAAATAAGTAAAAAGGAGGAAGAAGAGAAGAAAGAGGAGGAAGAAGAAAAAATGAGGGAAGAAGATAAAAAAAAATTAAGAAAAAAAGGAGAGGAAGAGAGAAAGTGAAGGAAGAGGCGCTAATATTTTGGCAGCTTCCTCGTGCATACCTCTCCTATTAATCTTCCTTCTCTCTTGCTAATCCTCTTACCTCCACTTCCTCCACCTCCCTCCTCCTTCCTTCCACCTCTTCCCCTCCCCTCCCTTCCCCACTTAATTCTCCTCCTCCACACTTTCTCCCTTCCTCTCTCTCCCTCCTTACACATCCCGCTCATCCCCTATCCCTTCCTTTTTCCCCTCTCCAGCCTCCACTCCCTCCACACTTTACTATTATTATTATTATTATTATTGTTTTATCAGTAGTAGGAGGAGTAGTATCCCCCCCTCCTCCTCCTCCTCAGGGTGTGCTCAGTGTGAGGTCATTAGCCCAGCAGTAGCGTCTGTGCCTGATGTACAATTTGCCTTGGCATCTCAGCCTGTTTTCCTTCACACACTCCTGTCTTCCTTGTCTTGTACAGCCGCTCTCCTGTCTTCCTACCATCCTCCTCTTGTCTCTTTGTGTGGCCTTCTCTTCTTCCATTCTTTTTTCCTTGTCTCTTACAGTCCTACATGTTTTCCTTATATCCTACATCCTGTCATGTTTTCCTGCCATCCTTCTTTCCTCCTGTTTTCTTGACCTTCTAGCCTCCTTCACCCTTATTCTTCTCCCTCTAAAACCCCAGTTATTATCCTGCTGTCTTCCCTTTTTTCCACACTCCCTTCTCCTTCCAGTCCTTGTACACTTTCCCCTCACCACTACATCCTTACCTCCATTCCTTGACACACTCCTCCTGCCAGTCATCTTTGCTCCTGTTTTCCTACCCTTCCTCCTCTTCTCCTTGAGTCTCTCCCTCATTTGCTTCTCGGTTCCTCTGCCCTTATCCTTTTCTTCTCCCTGGTCTCCACCCTTCCTCCCTACTGTCTTCCTTTTCTTCATCCATCATCCCTGTCTCTTGCTCTCTCCTTTCTTCCTTCTTCCTGTCTTAGCATCTTACTCTTTTCTTACCTTCCAGATCTCCAACACCCTCCATCTCCTATCCTCCTGCTTTCCTATACCTTCCTCCTCCTCCTCCAATATTTACTGTCAGTCCACAGCTGTATGTTTCGGTGTTACATAAATATTCAGAATATAGTATAGGGTATGGGCAGAGGAATGCGTGAAAGACTCCTGACTTGTGGTAAAGGAGATTGTAAGCAAAGAGGATCAGAAAAACCTCAGCCGATCCGACATAAAGGCTATTGGACACCACGCCAGATATAGATTCCAATGCTGTGTGGGTGAGAAGCCTTAGTTCACTGTCGTCTATATTTTATTCCCACGACCAACATGTATTATTCAGTTTAGGAGAGACTTTCCGAACTCGATGACTTAAATTTGGCCTTCCTGGACTCATTAACTCTGGTATGTTATTGCAACTAACGCTACACAATTTTATCATCGGAGCCTGAGAGCTGCGTCGAGGCTAATAAAACCGTCTAACTTTTGCAGTGAAAAATTTAATCCCACATCCCGATTATATTACAGTAAACTGGAAGCTTATTATCCATCCATCAGTCCATGGATCCTTTCCTCTTGCTTTCTCATCCTCTCTTATTCCCGGCCTCTCAGTCCGCCTCTGTCTTTCCCTCCCTTCCCCCTTTCTTCCTTCTGCCGGATCCTTTCTTCGCTTACCTCAGTTCTTCTCTTCCATGCCCTTCTTCTCCCTGTACTTCTTCCTCCCCCTTTTTGCCTCTCAATACGGCGTGGTGTTCTTTCAGACTTTTTCCTGCCGGCTTCGGCTGGAGGGTTTGGAGGGCGGGGGAGAGCCTTCTTCTTTGCTATCCTTATCTCATTCTAGTAGTTCAGTTACTCTTCTAGGAGCTGCCTAGCATGGGCCAACCGCCCTACTGCAGTTATCCTCTCTTCTTATGTTCTTATGTTCCATTTTCACTTCTCCCTTTCTCTCTTCCCTTTCCCTCTCTCTTTCACCTCTAAACTTCGGAAGGCAAGGTATTGACTTAGTGTCGGATTTCCCAAAGAGATGGAGGAAGAAACCAGAGAGAGAGAGAGAGAGAGAGAGAGAGAGAGAGGTTCAGTAAGATATCAGTGAATATTGCTGAGGAAAAAATATATATGTAATCTATGAAAAGACTAGATAAAAAATATACTGTAACATCCGAGGAAAATGCGATGCAGGCTGAGTGAAGTAATGATTCTCTCTCTCTCTCTCTCTCTCTCTCTCTCTCTCTCTCTCTCTCTCTCTCTCTTTTCCTCTCTGTCGGGTAGTCATGACGACCTAACAATAAGCCGTCACACACTGTCTACCTCACTTTCCTCGCCTACCTGCCTGTCTCACTTTCGTTCCTCACCTGCCTACCTCACCTACCTGTCTCATCAACCAGCCTCATATGCTTTGCTCACCTACCTGCCCACCTGCCTGCCTGCCTCATCTGATTTCAGTCTCTGATATTAATACCCCGTTGTCTGTGCATTAGAAAGCGCTGTGTGTTGTTCACACACACACACACACACACACACACACACACACACACACACACACACACCACATCAGGTCCAGTCATGGCAGTTTTGATTCAGTGACTCCCATTTGTCATGTAAGTCGTCAGATCTTCGTATGTTGAGGTACTGAGCCCAGTTCTTTACTCTCCATCTGTTTTTTGAGAGAGAGAGAGAGAGAGAGAGAGAGGGGGGGTTTTACTTTCATACTTTCGTCTTCCTATAAGCCTCCCCTGCCAATTAGAGGAGCTTAGGTGGGATGGGTTTTTTAATGTGTTTGGTTTCGGATATAATTATGACTTTGGTCTTCTTTTGATGTGTTGAGAGAGAGAGAGAGAGAGAGAACGTGTATGTATGTATGTAGGTGTTGGTGTTCAGTATATTACCGAAATTAATATTGTCCATCGACTCGTTAATGCTTGTCTGTTCGTTCGTACTTATATTTTTCATATTAGCCCATCGTTCTTCATATTGCATACATCCTTAATGCATCAATCTTTGTATTCATTCATTGATTTTATCACCCATCCCTGTATTCATTTAATCACTCAGTCTTTGCGGAAAAATTAATCAGATTCTCCTCTTTTCTCCTGCCTTTTTCTCCTCTCTCTTCGTCCCATTTCCCTCTCCCTGATTCTCTTCCGTTTCCTCCCCTCCTCTCCCTGCTTTCTCCACTCATTCCCCTTCCTATCCCTCCTCCTCCCCTCTCCCTGCTCATCCTTCCCTCTTCCTTCTCGCCCTTTTCCCATTGCTTTATTCCAAATGTTTGTTTCTTGTTCCGGATCCGATTACAGCCATAAGCCCCTCCCCCAGCCACTGAGCCGGCGTAGGAGGGGGAGGGGGAGGAAAGAGATAGGGGAGGAGAGGAGGAAAAGAGACGAGGAGGGGAGAATAATTTGAAAGAGTGAAAAGGAGAAAAGAATTGAAAGCTATTAGGAGTGAGGAAGATTTGAGGTGGGGAGAAAGGGAAGGGAGAGAGGAGGATAGGAAAGCTAGAATGTGAAAAGATAATGAGGAAGGAAGAGGAGAGAAGGGGAAAGAACTGGTTGGAGTTTTAAGGGGGGAAGAATTGAAAACTAGTAAGGAAGAGGAGGAGGTGGGGAGAAAAAGAGGAGGGAAGGGAGAGGAGTGGGAAGGAAGATGTGAGAAGCAAGAAGAGGAGAGGGGAGGAACAGGAAAGATCGAGAGAGGGGAGAAGAGAATGAGAAATACTTTGTGGGAGTAGAAAGGAAACAAAAATTGTTCTCCTATATAATTGCACACGAATGTCTTGAGTAAGTTGCAGTGTAACAGAAATGAAGTTACTGTAAGGTGTGTGTGTGTGTGTGTGTGTGTGTGTAACAACTCCTGCAGTTGCAAATATTTTAACTTAATTTGCCATGTAAAACTGTGAATATCGTTATAATAATAAACACAAAATAAATTGCATTATACATGATACAGTTACGCATCCAGTACACAACATCAGGATATACATAAAATAAATGTACACGGCACATGAATATACCTGGTAGGGGGACAGGTGTACCCAGGATCCACACATGCGTATGGGTGTGTGTATCCTGGGTTTATCGACGAACCACACCTGTCACACATGGTCCAGTCTTCCACACAGGTGTCTCATGAACACGAGATCAAGAACAAACTATAGTGTACCATTTCCGCTGAACAAAATAATTAGGAGACAACAGATTATACTCGTATACAAATAAACGTGTTAATATCAGTAAACAGAGCACTGATTCCGGATGAAGTACACGGAAAGAAGAAAATAAAGGGTTGATTAGTGTATTTACCTGTGCGGAATAAAGGTGGGGGTGGGAGGGAGAGGGACAAAGAAGAGGAAGGATTGGGAGGACAATGGCGGTAATCTGTTTTGCTCCAAGTATTGTTCCTTCCAGCTCCTTGTGTCTCTGCTACCTCTCTCTCTCTCTCTCTCTCTCATCTTTACCTGTCTTTATTCGCGCTCAATTAATCCATCGTAGGTTTAAGTGTTTACATTCACTTTAAGTTTAAATCCCTCCCTCCCTCTCTCTCCCCCCTTCCCCTACCCACGCCTCCCCTCCCTCTTTCACTCTTATCATGTCTCCTTTTCTCCCTTCACAAATTTCCTACTCCCTTCCCTCCCACTTTCACTTCCTCCCCCTCCCTCCTTCTCATATCTCTCCCCTCCTCCTCTTTCTCACTCACTTATACACACAGATTATTCCCCTTCACAGGTATAATCCCTGCCTTAATCCCCACCTGAATGTTGTTTAAATCTGGCAGATCGACAACACTAATCCCTTCTCATCATGGTGACCCGGTTCACCTGACCTGCCCTCCCTTGCCCCCACCTGGCCTTGTTATTTTTTACCTTTGTTATTTTTTACCTTTTTCACTTTATCCTTCCATTCTTTCCTCGTCCGCCCTTACATTCCTTTTATCATTTACTCATTCATTCATTCACTTTCATTTAGTCATTCACTCTCACTAGCCCCCTCATTCACTCACATTCCCACTCATTCATTCACTGACCACTCATTCACTCACATTCTCACTCACTCTTATTCCTTTCTCTCTGCACACAGAAAACAAGATAGAGATGATACGCGCAGATCCACCGATATCGGAAGGAACAAGCTAAGAGCCAATGGATCAGAGTGGACAAAGGTGAGAGGGGTCCTTATGATGCAGTGGTGTGTCACAGTTTAATGATGATGATGACGACGATGATGGTGATGATGATGATGATGATGATGATGATGAAGATGATTGATGATGATGCTGATTGATGATGATAATGATGTTGATGCTGATAATGATGATGTAACTCTGTGCAAACTCTAAAACAAGGTTAGATGATGGTGATGAATATGATGATAAAGGTGATGATACTGATATATCTTTTGTACCACATTTTTTAACAGTGCTGGGATGATGATGACATGCTGCTGCTGCTGATGATGATGATCATGATGATGATTATGAGGACGAGGATGATGCTGATGATGATTACGACAACGAAGACGACGACGATGATGACAACGACGACGATCTTCAAGTCATTGGCTGAGTCACCTCTCGCTTTCCTTTCTGTTTAACTACGTGTTTTGGTGACTGGACGTGTGTGTGTGTGTGTGTGTGTGTGTGTGTGTGTGTGTGTGTGTGTGTGTGTGCTTACTTATGTTCGTGTATGTATATCTTGGTTGATGATACCATAGTTATTCAAGTGATAGAATTATTTCCACACATAGTTTTATTTCAAGGGTAAATATTACGCCAAGAATATAGGACCTTTTACCCATACAGTTACGAGACACTTACGCTGTATTCTGTAAAGCCTATTACATCCCATAGATCACATTACAGGGTTCCATAATGCACTGATCACCGTCTCTTTATGTATCGTTAGAAAGTGGATGAATATGAGTGAAGTAATACATATATTTTGGTCTTTATTTAAATGGAAGAATTAAGCCCACATATCCTTTTTTTATTTTAAGTATACAACACGTGATTATCTACATTTTATCACAGTAGCTCTAGGACCGGCCCTGACCTTCTGCTTCTCACTAACCATTTTCGGATGAGAGGTGTTGTACTCATATAGGCTTTAGAGATTATAGTGAAGCCAAGTTACGTTCTACCAGCCCCACACATTAAGTCACACACCATCACCCTCTCACACCACACCATACCATACCACCCTCCCACACCGTATCACACCACACCATACCAATCTCTCACACTACACGACACGAAATCACACTCCCACACAACACAGAACCACCCTCCACACCACACCACACCACAAAAATTCCTCCTCCCACACCACACCACATCACATAAAACCACCCTCCCACACCACACCACACCACACCACTTATAACCACCCTCCCACACCAAACTACACCACACCACACAACCCTCCACACACCACACCACACAACCCTCCACACACCACACCACACAACCCTACACAAACCACACCACACAAACACCTCCATACCACACTACACCACACAACCTCCCCCTATACCACACTACACCACAAAACCCCCCCAACACACCACACCACACCAAGGGGATTAACCAAAGGGGCCTGAAACTCCCGCATCTGGTAATTCTGAGCTTGTTTCCAGGTACCTTCACACACACTCCTCTGGTCACATCTTCCACAGAGCAGGCAACAGATGGACAGGCAGCGTAACTGAATGGAAGGCCAGAGATGGAGTGAGAGGAAGAGGTACACAGGGAACAAGATAGATGAAACTCGCAGATCCACCGATATGGGAAGAGGCTAACAACCAATGTTTCAGAGTGGAGAAAGATGAGAGGGGTCCTAATCCTCCAGTGGTAATGTCAGGGCCTGATGATGATGATGATGATGATATTAATGATGATAAAGATGATATTGATGATGATGATAATGATGTTGATGCTGATGATAATGATGATTTAACTTCAGTACGAGGTAACAGAGTTGGGATAACGGTGGTGATGATGATGATGATGATGATTACAGTCATGATAATTTTAACGATGATGATGATGATGATTATAGTTATGATAATGATAATAAAGGTAATAATAATAATGAAATTATAATAATGATAATGAAGATACTGATGATGATTTTTGTCGGTAGGTGGACGGACGGACGGAACTGCAAGAACTTGGTCAGCAGTCAAAGATCCACGATTCCCCATCCATCCATCCATCCAGCTCCCCCTGATGTTAAAAGCTAAGTCAAATTTCTGTGTCATACGCCTTTTGGAAACAGGGCAGTATTTTAGGAAGCACGGGAGTCTTCTCAGCGCCCCTTCCTTAGCTATTTAATTTTGCATAGTACGTCTTAATATTTTCTTGTAAGCTATTAAAATCGGCAGAGTTTACATCTCTCTCATAAAAGAGGGTGTTGTGGTGTAATGTGCTGATTAAATCGCTAAGGAAGAGATGTAAAGAATTTCCAAAGCAGCTCTCAGTACGATCCTGTTAGCAGAAAAAAAAAAACTGAAGCGAAGTTAACTCATATTTTCAAGTCAAGAAAAAGATATTAATTTTATTTATATTTTGTTATGGAGAAATTTGTCCAGATTTTCACATTAAGGTGCAGTATATTCCTAGATTTCCACTTTCCTTTTTATTGAGCCAAAAGCGTAATAGTGAAAAAATCTAATGAAAAATCGACTAGTCTCTCTCTTGACCCAGTGCCCACCTACCTACAAGATTCCATTGAAAGCCGATAGCAAGTTTTTGATATATCTTGGCCATAGACAGACAGATAGAAAGACAGACAGACAGACATATAGATAGACAGATTGAGAGATAGATAGACAGACACAGACAAGGGTGAATACATAACCTCCTTCAACTTCTCTGGCTGACGTAACTAGGCACATAAAGCAGTCACCACACAAACATTATCAAACCCTTCAGCATCCCACCACCAGCATCCCACCACCAGACACACACACACACACACACACACACACACACACACACACACACACACACACACACACACACACACACACACACACTACTCTCTAACAGTAGTTGGTGGTGGGGAAATTTGTGTAACTGTGGTTGTGTGGGGAGGTTGCCATGGTAACACACTGCCCCCCCCCCCAC
>NC_137016.1:45822533-45897533 GCF_032717465.1 Coenobita brevimanus | reverse complement strand
GATTCCTAAGGTCGCTCAATGGGTTTCAAAAATCATTGTTCACTGTCTCTTTATTTATCGCTAGGAAAGAGATGGCGAATAAGAAAATGACTGGAAGAGTGCAATGAGTTAGCTGGAAGGATAGAGGGGGATGGGGAGACCGACGATGAGATGGAGGGAAAGAGAAGAAACATATGACTGGGATACTTGAGCTAAATGGTAGAGGACAGTACATCATGAAGGCGATTTGCTTGTGGTCACCCCTTACGGGATTAAGGCGTCTGGCTATAGATAAACAGATATAGATAAATAGATAGATAGGTAGGTGATGATGATAATATGATATTGATGATGATGAGAATGGTAATGATAATGAGAATGACGGTGTATATATTGATGATGATAATGACGACGACAGGTATGATGATGATGATGATGAGGATATTGATGATGATTTTTGTCGGCAGGTGGAAGGACGAAACAGCAGGAACTCTACCATCGGTCCAAGCATCCACGATTCCACATCCATCCATCCATCCATCTTGCTTGATTTTAAAGCTAAGTCTATTTAACTTAAGTAGTACAGTCATGGACAGAGAAACCTGGACAGGTGAGGCGAGGCATGTCATATTTTCTCTTTTCCCCGGCTTGTCCGTCACTCTTCGTTCACGACTCCTTTCCCCCATCCCGTTTACCCTCTTCATAGCACCTGCCAGGGCCCAGGCTGCACTCCCCATCCCCCCCTTCCCTGCCCCCATACACGCCAATTCGCTAATCCGCCGACCTTGAACCGTGTGTGTGTGTGTGTGTGTGTGTGTGTGTGTGTGTGTGTGTGTGTCCGTCCTTGACACAAGCAACTCCCTACATTTTTCCGATCACAACCCATCCATCCCTCTTCCTTACGGCTACTCTGCTGACACACACACACACACACATATGAGAAGCTCATCCTCAGCTGCTCTCTCTCTCTCTCTCTCTCTCTCTCTCTCTCTCTCTCTTTCAAGATTCTGTACGAGTGAATAATAACGTCAGTGCAAAGTATGCCTTTACTGTGATATAAGCATTACAAATTAAAACACTGGAACATATTTAGAGGAAACAACTGCAGGAAATCCTCTCGAGACGTCAGCATATGGAACTGTCATTATTTCCCTGCGGGCCAATTAACGTTCACCATCATACTTGCCTACTCCCTTCTGCCACCATTTTCGCCAGTTCTCATCTTTACTTTCCAATTGAGAGCATGCCATTCGTTATGATGATAATTGCACAAACACTCACACACACACACACACACACACACACACACATATATATATATATATATATATATATATATATACATATATATATATATATAAGAGACAGAGACAGAGAGATGGTAGATGGGGGAGGGAGGAGGGAGAGAAGGATGGAAACAAGGGTTTAAATTGAGAGGAGAGAGAGAGAGATGGTAGATGGTAGATGGGGGAAGGAGGAGGGGGAGAAGAAAGGATGGAAGCAAGTGTTTAGATTTCTCCTCATCTTTACTTTCCGATTCAGAGCATGCCATGAAATAGTCATGATAATAACTGCGCACACACACACACACACACATATATATATATATATATATATATATATATATATATATATATATATATATATATATATATATATATAGCAGGGATAGAGAGAGAGAGAGAGAGGTGAGAAGTGTCTACTTGTCCCCTGGGAATGGCCAGCCTTCCCGGGTCATATGGGTAGGACGGAGAGGAGGTGAGGGAAGGAAGGGGATGGGGGGGTACGGTTCATATGGACGAAGATTTAGTGGAAAAATTGAAAAGGAAAAAGAAACTATCAGCTCAGCCGGAAGTGTCCATGTTTCTTTGTCCATGACTGTACCAATTGCTTCTTCATAAGCTTTCCAGCTGTCTGAACAGATCTGCAGTAGCTTTTAATTTCTAGAATAACTCGGTTCTGGTGCTCAGTTTGGTACTTTTATTTTCCTTTGATCAGAACTGCCGCGGCAGATTTTGAGAAAAGTCCCTCAAGTAACTCCTATTATTTTTTTACTAGGTTTCTAATGATGTCCATAGATCTGTTGTGGCTTTAATAGTTTCCTAGACAACGCAGTCTTGGCGCATTTCTCTGCCAACCTATTATACCATGTCATATATAGTCTGTCTCAGGAAAAACGAATGTAGAATATCGTCTATTTTACTCCAGAGTCACTGTCAAAGGCCGAAGGCATCTGATTTAACGACCTGTGGGAATACAGGCTGGCCAGGGACAAGGCCTTAGGGCATGAGGCACACACACACACACACACACACACACACACACACACACAATGAACGAATGGATATAAGTGACCCGCTATGCTCACAGGTCAATATGAACTGTGGTTCCTGTTTTTGGATGCAACTTTTTTTTTTTTTTTTTTTTTGAGTTACAAAGCGCTAAAAATAAAAGAAAAATATTGGACCAGTTATTCGTTGTATATTTAGATTTAATAGCATATTATTCCTTTTATTTTATTTTATTTATTTTTATTTTTTTTTGAGCTTGATTCGCCTGTCATCAAGAATTTGTAAGTTGGCATCTCAGGTCACAGCACCTCCTGACTGACTGTCTCTCTAAACCTCTGCTTCCGTCCTTTCTTATCTCCCTCCTCCCTCCCCCATCTACCCTCTCTCTCTCTCTCTCTCTCTCTCTCTCTCTCTCTCTCTCTCTCTCTCTCTCTCTCTCTCTCTCTCGTGTGTGTGTGTGTGTGCAATCATTATCATATAATGGTATGTTTTGTATTGGAAAGTAAAGATGAGGAGAAATATTGTGGAATCTATGGCGAATATTGTGGCAGAAGAGTGTAGACATGTATGAAGGTGAACGTTCATTGGCCCACAGGGAATTAATGAGAGTTCCACATGCTGACGTCTCGAGGGGACTTCTTGTAGTTGTTCTCAATAAATATATTCCAATGTTTTATTTATTTTATAATACTTATATCACAGTTAAGTTATACTTTGCATTGACATTATTATTCACTACTACAGAACCTTGAGAGAGAGAGAGAGAGAGAGGGGGGGCAAGGCTTTCTAAAATTAGAAGGCCTCGCCAATCCTCTTGTGACGTCAGCCGCGTAGGTCAGGGGCAAGGTGAAGGTCAGGTATATATATATATATATATATATATATATATATATATATATATATATATATATATATATAAATCACATACGTATTTACACACACACACACACACACACACACACACACACACACACACATTATAATGGTAAAAGAAGTTACTACTGAAGAAATTTATATAGTGACATCTGAGATCTGGTATAAATTACAGCATTATTTACATATATACAGTATATATATATATATATATATATATATATATATATATACACACACAAATTATAATGGTAAAAGAACAGTTACTACTAAAGAACTTATATAGTGACATCTGAGCTCTGGTATAAATTACAGCATTATTTACATATATTGGGGCTGTTATATTGGGTGGTATATTGGTGGTATATTGCGATGTTATGTTGGTAGTATATTGGGGCTGTTATATTGGTGGTATACTGGGGCTGTTATACTGGTGGTATATTGGGGCTGTTATACTGGTGGTATATTGGGGCTGTTATATTGGAGGTATATTGGGGCTGTTATACTGGTGGTATACTGGGGCTGTTATATTGGAGGTATATTGGGGCTGTTATATTGGGGCTGTTATACTGGTGGTATATTGGGGCTGTTATATTGGTGGTATATTGGGGCTGTTATTCTGGTGGTATATTGGGGCTGTTATATTGGTGCAGATTTCGTTTGAATTCGATTCAGTTTCTTTATAGAGGAAAGCTGTGGAGATATGTAGGAAAAATGAAGGGTTATATATTCCTCTCTTATCCAGCTCCAGCCACGTCTGTGTAATGGCTTTGGTCCTACACCCTAGCATGGCTAAGGCCTCATTTTTCTTATATTCAGTACAACTACGATGACTTAAAGCTTCTCACTGTACTCTCTACACTTTTCTGATAATAATGAACAGAAAATAATGTTGTACTTACCCTGCTGTTCCGATTTGGAGTGAACTGGTCGCGCTTAATGGCACGTAGCCACGTGGAGGCAAGTTCTTTATCTTGCGGGAAGGAACATACACTTTTGGTTCATTTTTATAATTTCCCTTACATCTGGGAACACTACACATGTAAGGCATTATTACCTTAATAAAACATACAAATAATGTAAATATCAATATATAATACAATGTTTTTCTGTCCTTATTGTCATTGAACACACAGCGTGACCTCTCCCGACCATAGCTGACCCAACACTACCATAGACCTTCCGTTCCCCCCCTACCGTCCCCCCCACCGACGAGGCCTTCTAATTTTAGAAGGCCCTGGGGGTCATTCCCAGGGGACAAGTGGTCACTCCTCACCTCTCTCTCTCTCTCTAGCATGCAGACCTACCCCCCCTGAACTCAAAACATCATCCTTCCTGCCTTCCTATCCATCCCCATCCCCTCTCTTCACCAATAGCTTTTTGTCCACACACACACACACACACACACACACACACGTTTTTTTAAATAACTGACGACCTACCAAAAAATCTATCATTCTATCAGAATATATATATATATATATATATATATATATATATATATATATATATATATATATATATATATATATATATATATATACAACTTAGAACTATAAAACTTATATGTAAACTTCAGGAAACTGGCAAATGGGGACCCCCCCTTAGAATATTCCTTGGTGCGCCCCTGCTGGGCACTGATAGATAAATAGAGACTTCACATTGTTTTATTACTTAAGCGTCGTGTGTGTGTGTGTGTGTGTGTGTGTGTGTGTGTGTGTGTGTGTGTGTGTGTTTTCATAGTGATAGCCGAGTAGCCTAGGGAAGAGGAGGGATCGGATTAACGAGATAGGGGGAGGGGGATTCCACCAGTGTGTGTGTGTGACTGAGAGAGAGAGAGAGAGAGAGTGTATTTTCAATGTAAATTTTAGAATATAATGAATATTTATAAAGGAAATGCTACTGTTGATCCTTCGATCAGTAATACTATTGTAAATCAGTTTATGTTTTTTCATAAAGAATAGTAATAAAACAATATAATAAAATAAAATAATTTTTCTTCATCTTTCATGGCTATTTCATTGCTTCCTTACCCAACCCCTCCCCACATTCCGACCCGGGCCACTGCCATCCTCCATCCCTCCTCATATGGACCGATATCAGGACACTGACAGATAAATAGAGGCTACACATTGTTTTATTATTTAAGCGTCGTGTGTGTGTGTGTGTGTGTGTAGAGGAAAGAAAAAGGAAGAGGGAAGGAGGAAGGTCCAGAATCCCGAGGGGCCCTGTTAATCCTTCACACGGTCACTCGTGTTCCGAATTTGGCAAAGGCTTTGTAAAATTCTCTCCTTCGCTCGGTTGAACAATAAATCACTGAAGAAAAGTGGTATAAAGCCCCCTAAGCCGCCGTAGTATTACACCCTTCGTATGCAGTCCGTTCCCTGTGGCCTTGTAATTTTGTGTACCCGATGCGCTTACAAAATAACTTGAAATAATTTTCCTTTCGTAACTAGACTCCTTTCACTTTAACTTGGCCTGAGTTGTTTTTGTTGTTCTTGTTACATCTTAGGCTCCTCTGGATGTGAACCCTGTGTTATATTGAAGGATTGTCTGTGTTGTGGTGGTGTGGTGCAGGAAGTGAGTGGGTGTGCTGTGGTGTGGGGGTGCCACTTTGCAGTATGATCACAGGGGATTGTATGTGTGTTATATTTTGTGTTAGTATTGTAGCAGGGAAGGTTGGTGTACTCGTGTCTCTGGGTTCGGTAGTGTCTGAAGGGTGTATGTCTGGTGGTGGCACATGAAGGATGCTGTTTGGTAGAAAGTTTTGGCTGGCTGGGGTGTCTGTGTTTATGTATGTGTTTGATATAGAAAGTTTTGGCTGGCTGGGGTGTGTGTGTGTTTATGTATGTGTTTGGTATAGAAAGTTTTGGCTGGCTGGGGTGTCTGTGTGTTTATGTATGTGTTTGGTATAGAATGTTTTGGCTGGCTGGGGTGTCTGTGTGTTTATGTATGTGTTTGGCAGAAAGTTTTGGCTGGCTGGGGTGTTTGTGAGTTTGTGAATGTGTCTGGGAAGTGTAGAGTCGGGTGGAGGAGGGGATATGTTGCAAAGATACTCTGTGTAGTGTTGGGCGGTTGTTCGATTTTGTTTGTGGAGAGGATGATGCAACATAAGGTTACAAAGGTGGGACGGATCTTGAGCTGAAGTAATGAACTGTGTGCCTCTCATTTTCACTTGGTCTCTGACTGAAATTAGTTATGTTTCTTGGTGTAAGCTGTCAGTACTTGTGGTCTTAGTGTCTTCTGCTATCAAGGTATTGTTTTCTGTTCTTTAAAACTCCGTGTTTGTGTTGGATATGATTACGGCTCAGCTTGTGCGGCAGTAATTCACGGTTGTTTTAATGTATTACTTATAAGTGGAGGATGGAGTTGGGATGTATATGATAGAGGGTGTGAATTAGGGGGAGTGATGCATAATGACGGGGGACAGGGTGGCATAGAGGCGACTTGTTTGTGGCCACCTCTTACGGGATTAAGTCGTCTGGCTATAGATAGATGGATAGACAGATAACTTATAGTTTCCATACGGTTTGCCGAGTAGTAGCGATAGTTATCACTAGAATTTGATGGTAGTCACGAATGAGTGCCGTGGAAAGGATGTTGGGCTGTAGTATTGGCTGTTTCTGCTATTACATAAGAACATAAGAAGAGAGGATAACTGCAGTAGGCCGGTTGGCCCATGCTAGGCAGCTCCTAGAAGAGTAACTGAACTACTAGAATGAGATAAGGATAGCAAAGAAGAAGGCTCTCCCCCGCCCTCCAAACCCTCCAGCCGAAGCCGGCAGGAAAAAGTCAGAAAGAACACCACGCCGTATAGAAAAACTGGCGTGGACATTTTACAGGAAAGTGTGAAAGGAGAATAGAGACTATCATAGTGTAACCTGAAAAGAAATTTTTTTGAATTAGTATTGGTTATAAGATTTTCTTTATTCTATATCCACCCCTTATTTGTCATATGCTTATCTAGCCTATGCTTGAAACTCTCAATGGAAGAGGCAGCAACTACTTTACTAGGTAGCTTATTCCATTCGTCTACTACTCTATTACCAAACCAATTTCTACCGATTTCCTTACTGAAACGGAATTTTTCTAGTTTGAAACCATTATTTCTAGTTCTATCCTGTATGCTCACTTTAAGTACCTTGCTAATATCTCCCTTATTTATACCATTCATCCACTTAAACACCTCAATTAAGTCTCCCTTACTCTACGCCTTCTCTAGCGAATGCAGACTTAGTCTTTTCAGTCTGTCTTCATATGACAGGTTCCGGACGTCATGTATCATTTTAGTCATTCTTCTCTGTACATTTTCTAACGAATTAATATCCATTCTATAGTAAGGACACCAGAATTGTACTGCGTAGTCTAAATGTGGCCTTACTAATGCTAGATAAAGTTTTAGTATTACTTTAGACGATCTATTGCTCACGCTTCTCGAAATAAATCCTAGGACCCTATTTGCTTTATTTCTCGCATTAATACACTGTTGCCTAGGTTTAAGGTCGTTACTAATCATAACTCCTAGATCTCTCTCGCATTCCGATTTGCTAATTTCTTTGTTATCTAAGCTGTATTTAGTATCTCCAATGGTCTTGCCTACGTTAAGTACTTTACATTTTTCAACGTTAAATTCCATTTGCCAAGTTTTAGACCATTTGGACAATGTATCGAGGTCTTTCTGTAAGTTATGGCAATCGTCGGTCGAGTTAATGATACGCCCTATTTTTGTATCGTCGGCAAATTTGCTGATGCTGCTATTGACTCCTAAGTCTAGATCATTTATATATATGATAAATAATAAGGGACCGAGTACTGAACCCTGTGGTACACCGCTAGTTACTAATCCCCAGTCCGACTTAGTTCCATTTATTAATACGCTCTGCTTTCGTCCTTTCAGCCAGGATTCTATCCATTTTAAGATATCGCCGTCTATACCGTGTGCTCGAACCTTTCTAACTAACCTTTCGTGTGGGACCCTATCAAAAGCTTTACTAAAGTCCAGATAAATAACATCTTAAGCTTTATCGCTATCTACTGCCTCATAGACCTCCGAGTAGAATGACAACAAATTTGTGAGGCAGGATCGTCCTTGCCTGAATCCGTGCTGACTTTCGTTTATAAGATTAAATCTTTCTAAGTGTTCTCTAATCTTATTTGCCATAATTGACTCTAACATTTTTCCTACTATTGACGTTAGACTTATCGGACGATAATTCGACGCAGCTGATTTATCACCCTTTTTAAAGATGGGCACTACGTTTGCGGTTTTCCACGCCTCTGGAACTTCTCCTGAACTTAAAGAGTCATTAAATAACGTTAAAAGTGGCTGACATAATTCTTCTTTGGTTTCTTTTATAATTTTTGCATATATATCGTCCGGACCTGACGATTTTTGAGGTTTTAACTTATTAATTTCTTTCAATACGTCCTCCTTACTAATGGTTATTTTACTAAGAATATTTTCCGTATTCTCATGGTAAATATTTGCTGCTTGAGGGACCAGGCTTAGATTTTCCTTGGTGAATACTGATATGAAATAATTATTTAAGATGGAGCACATTTCTTTATCTTCACTGGTAATGTCACCTGATTCTGTTCTGAGTGGTCCTATCCTGTCTTTATTTTTCGTTCGGTACATTTGATAAAAACCCTTGGGGTTTTCTTTTGATTCACTGGCAACCTTAATTTCATAACTTCTCTTTGCTTTTCTTATCTCCCTCTTTACTTCTCTATTTAAAATTGTGTACCGGTTACGTAAGTGTTCCTCTCCACTCTGTGTCAAGTTAAAGTGAAAGGCGTGTATGTTTGTGTAGGAGGAACGAGAGACAAGGAGGTATTCTGTGGCCTGTTTTCTTTGTGCTTCCTACAAGACACAGTAATAGTTATGACGGGGCATTGATGGCAAGTTTGTAGGTCAGCACACACTTACGGCCTCTCATTATACAAGGTGGTCCATATATTACGCCACCCAGTTCTTGTATGTTGCGGGCACGGCTCAGTGAACATTACCAGTGTCTACCCTGCATCATTATCTACTTCCCACAACCCTCTTCAGGCTTAGCTTTATAATATAGGCTTTAATTTAGGTCCATTGATTGCATGGTGGAGAATTCCCATAACTTTTTTTATGCTTAGCTGTATATCATTGTATTGTATAATCTTTTATGCCCACTGATCACACGGCTGAGCAGTAATTTGGTGAAGCGATCAGAATGTCTTAGCTCATCACAAAAGCCGTCCCCACAACACACAAGACTGCAGAGCACAATATACTGATCACCTATATTAAGTCAAAGCCACAGTTAAAAAGGTAATGAAACAAGACAGAAAATTTAAGTTTTCATTATTATTAATACTTCAGTCCAAAATACATTAACAGAGACAGCAATATAAAATATGCATTCAAAAGTAGCATTTGTCCACAGAACATCCTGGACTTGCAAGGCAGATCACATCATCACCACCAGGCTTCTCTCGGCAGGTCAGGGCAGATCACCAGCAGCAGCAGCAAGTAATCTCACGGCTGGGGAAGACACGACACCCTGCCGCCGCCGCCGCCGCCACCACCACCACACCACCAGGCATCTCAGAGTAGGGGAAGACACCACACCACCGTCAGGCTTCTCACAGCAGGGCAGACCAAACTTCAGCAGGGTATGACCAGTGTGGCAAGGAAGCAGCGTCAAGGCAGCAGACTCCAGCATGACCTGTGGACTAGATGTGTATTAGTTCAAATCAGTGTTAGCTTTAGTTATTTAATCTTCTATCTATCTCTTCTATTGCCAGACGCCTCAATCCCGTTTGGGGTGGCCACAAACAAATCGCCTCCAAGTCGCCCTGTCCCCCGCCATTTCACTGCCCTGCTCCCAACTCACACCCCCCTCTCTCATATACCTCTCCACCCCATCCCTCCATCTCATCCTCGGCCTCCCCCTCCCTCTTCCCCCCTCCACCTCACTCACATACATTCTCTTCGTCAGTCTTTCACCCTCCATCCTCTCCACATGGCCAAACCACCTCAGTGTGTTCTCCTAACGCTTCCTATCACATCCACATCCACACCACAACACTCCTTTATATCCTCATTCGTCAGCCTGTCTCTCCATGTGACTCCACAGGCTCCTCTTAAATAACTCATTTTCTCTGCTCTCACTCTTGGCTTGTGTCCTTCCAACAACGTCCAAGCTTCACTTGCATACGTTAGAGTTGGTATCACAATACTGTCATGTAGTAACTTTTTCACTTCCATGCTCACTTCCCTGTTTCTTATCACTGCTTTCAAAGAACCAGCAACCTTTCTTCCCTGCTGAACCCTTTCAAGCACTTCACCCTCCAAACCTCCATCCTTACTCATCACACTACCCAAGTACTTAAACGTACTCACATTTTCCAATTCCTCACCATCCAACCTCGCTGTACATTCACTGACTTCACCTCTCTCAAAGACCATCACTTTACTCTTCCCTACATTCACCTTTAGATTCCGTTTCTTACACACTGTCCCAAACTCATCCACCAAGCCTTGCAGCTCTCCTTCGTCTTCACTCAACAACACAGTGTCATTTGCAAACAACAGTACAGGGAGTTTCCAAACACTACCCTCTCTCACCAGGGCCACTCCAACATCCACTACCCTACCTTGTACCTCTTTTATTACCCCATCCATGTACAGATTGAACAACCATGGAGACATGACACATCCCTGTTTCAACCCAACCTTCAAAGCGTGGACTCATTAGACTGCTCAGATTCTGTTGGGAATGGCACACAGTTAGGGAATTATATCACCAATATTTTATCCAAATTTCCCATACAGGGTGTTGCATGAAATGTTTGACAAACTTCAGAAAGTTGTTCTTGGGGCAATTTTGAGTTAAGAATTGCTGCATCAACCTGGGCTAATTTCTCGTCTATTATGCTCAGGTTCTGTAGGGAATGACAGCAGATTAGAGACTGCCACCACCACCAGGCCGTTTATTTTTAAATCCCCTTGTAAAACTGTACTAGAGATATATCGGCAGGACAGTAAATAGTGATCCTACTCTGGTACTCTGTATGGAATTTCAGAGAGAGAGATGATGATGCCACTGATTCATGGGGTTATCTTTAATTTAACAAGAAACACTTTACTTACCTCTCTATTCAGTTTGCACGAAAATTAATGTTTAAAAGACTGATAATATATTCACGAAATTTTCTTCTTAAAATTTAATAAGTAAATGTTTAATTTGAAGTGTGACGTCACTGGTGCATTATGGGAGCAACGTTGAGAGATGCTGGAGATGAGTGAAGATTTTATTCTTTACGGTGTTAGTCTACTTCTTATTATGGTAATTCTTATGCCCATGTGTTTATCAGTGTTTGCTGTCATTATCGAGAGGTGTAGTCGGCTGATGTAAGTTGTAATTATTAGCTATAAGGATGATATACGGCGGTGTGTATCTCCAGGTGACCAAGATGTCCCTTTAAACTGGAGTAAGCAGTGCTACTTAAATCCCCTGATATTCACACTATCTGTTTAGGTTTTAAGGTCGAATGTGATCCTGTACATGGGCAGGCATAGTAGGTTAATTGGCTGGAAAAAATAAATAATTGGCTGGAAAAAATGAGGGGATGTGCGTAAAAACTAATGGGTAGTTTGTTTACATCGTGGATATAAACTCCGCGAGTCCCTTTAACTCTTGGAATCCCTGTGATGCCCTTTTCAGTTTATTCATAGTGCCAGAAGGCAGTTTTATTCAACTTATGCAAAGTCTCTGCTATTGCAGGAGTTCAGTGAGGCTGTGCCTAACCCCTACACTTCCAGAAGTCTATACAAAGCTAAATATAATCATGAGATGGCATAAAAAAAAAAAAAAATCCCTGCTCTGTGAGTTAAACTAGTGAAGACTGAAGGTATTAACATGTGTAGGAGAGACACTGGATAAAGCCTGATTGGAGATATAGTATATTGAACTGGAAGGACTGCATACCTTACATCCTTCATTAGCCATTGCTGCTACCTTTAAATAAGAATTATCATACTGAAGGTAATTACTAGCAGCCTTCATTAACATATTACTGTACTGTAATTAGGAGAGAGGTTTCATAAGTTGATTGGAAGTCAGGAGACAGCAGGAATATACCATTACTGTTGAGGGGGATGAATTTGTGTGTAGGCTATGATATAGGAAGCATATCTCAGAATATGGATGTACAAGGTTAATCATATCTTGTATAGTACTTACACTTTCAGATTTGATAGCTTTTCCTTTTGTAATCTTTACTGAATGATGCAATCAGTTCATGATTACACATTATATAATCTCAGACTTCATCTGTGTCATTGTAGTTGGCTCACCTTGACAAATTTTAGTCCTTCTGCTGCTTAGTTCCTGTATCTAAGTGGCAGAATAAGACAGTATTATGGTTTTGCATCCTCCCCATAGATCTTCATTGTGATTTGCATGATAATCTAGTCTTTATCTCTAGAAACAGCTCAGCATTCAAGGTGGAGAGATGCCAGGTTTTTGTCAGTTTAGGGTGGACATGTAGTCTATATGGTTTGTCTTTATTGTTTTATGTATTCATTATTATTATTATTATTCTTTTTTACTGTGGATCAAATTTAGCGATTCATCTCTTCCGTTTATAAATCGGTATAACAGATAGGCTTTCATTCTCAATCTCACAGAAGGTACGACCACTGAGTACTGTACTGTCTTCCTGTGCAGTGTATATTTTGTCATTTGTACTCTCATTATAAGTTTCATTAAAGAATTTGTATCATATGTTTAGTTTCTGTGTCACTCAGTGTGTTAAGTTTATGTAATATATGGTTAATCGTTTAAGTCCTGCCGTTGGTTAGCAGTTAAGTTCCAGTTTTTACTTTCTCCCTTTATATAAGTAGCAACTGCTCTATATTCTTTCCATAGCACTTGTTCATGATTAGCATTAAACTGCAGGCTTAGGTATTCCAAGTAGCTCAGGAAATTTCGAGATATCTCCTCCTAAAGCGATATTAATAGGTACATGAAAATTTAGTTAAGTCTATGCATGTTGTCCAATTTCCCATTTTTTGTAACATGTAAAGAAATAAAATACAGTAGAAGTTTTAGCCGCTACCCTTGTGGGGCCGCGGTAGCATGGTCAGGATGGTGCTGGCTTGCTAATCAGGAAGACCCGGGTTCAAGTCCCGGTGTGATAGAGGTTTCTTTAAAATGTGGCTGAGGGAAGTTTGCGTAGCAGGCTTTCCTTAAAACCACAAGGCCCCATACTTAAACTTCAGCTCACACACTTAAGACACTTACACACACTACTACATACATACACACATCAAGACACACACACTACTACATACATACATACGCACATCAAGACACACACACAAGACACGTACACAGCCACCTTCACACAGTAGACACACACACACAAGACACGTACACAGCCACCTTCACACAGTACACACCACACACACACACACACACACCAGACACGTACACAGCCACCTTCACACAGCAGACCCACCACACACACAAGACACGTACACAGCCACCTTCACACAGTAGACCCACCACACACACAAGACACGTACACAGCCACCTTCACACAGTAGACACACCACACACACACACAGGGTGGGACAGGCAGACAGCAGACACACCACAGGCAGACAGAGAAGGGTATATACAAAACACAGGGAGTGAGAGAGGAGGGGGTTTTATTAAAAAGTCCAATTTTGGTATACCTCCTGTGGCAAAATTGATATAGCCCCCCCTTTAAATATTTTTTGGATATTTTCATTTAGTGCCCCCCAGGCCCCAGACCCACTCGGCTGAACCAAATTGTCTGGCGTCAGCTGGAACATGATGCTAGAGTTATGTCGGTCGTGAGGGGGTTAATGGTGACAGTATTGACACTGTCAGGCTCCTATGACTCACTCAGCCGAACAAAATCGTCTGTCAGCTGGAATGGAATACTAGAGTTGTCCCAAGCACCAGAGGGTTAAGAATCTTAACCCCCCTCTGTTGCTTGAGACAACTCTAGTACCCCATTTCAGCTGACTCAGACGATTTTATTCGACTGAGTGAGTCATAGGAGCCTGACAGTGTCAATACTGTCATCATTAACCCCCTCACGACCGACATAACTCTAGCATCATGTTCCAGCTGGTTCAACCAAATTGTCTGGCGTCAGCTGGAACATGATATACCAGAGTTATGCCGGTCATGTGGGGGTTAATGGTGACAGTGTAGTAACTGTCAGGCTCCTATGACTCACTCAGCCGAACAAAATCGTCTGTCAGCTGGAATGGAATACTAGAGTTGTCCCAAGCACCAGAGGGTTAGGATTTTAACCCCCTGAGTGATGCTCGGGACAACTCTAGTACCCCATTTCAGCTGACTCAGACGATTTTATTCGACTCAGTGAGTCATAGGAGCCTGACAGTGTCAATACCGTCACCATTAACCCCCTCACGACCGACATAACTCTAGCATCATGTTCCAGCCGACGCCAGACAATTTGGTTCAGCTTGAGACAGGATCCTAGGATCCTGAGAGACACTATAACAGCGGTTCCCAACCTGGGAGCCATGGCCCCCAAGGGGGCCATGGGACATTGACTGGGGGGCCATGGGCCTTATTGGTAATATAAGATATTATAAGTTATTTGGTCTGGGTAAAACCTGACAGAAATCAAGTATGAAATATACCTTACTGTGCTAGTTTAGCCTTAAGTATATTGGGGTAATTACCGTTTTCTGCACAATATCATATATTAAAAATATATAAATATACGATCTGAGTTATATAGGGGCCATGGAGCTTCTCATAATTTTCTCGGGGGGCCACAGGACCAAAAAGGTTGGGAACCACTGCACTATAACATCACAAACAAAATACAAAATGACTTCCCTCCATCCTGAACGTACTATAATTCATTTACATTAAGTAAGCTCGTATTTTCGTATTTTTGCAGCTTATTTCATGTATCTTAGTTAAAAGAAAAAAATACTACGAGCCGGTGAATAAAACCAACACGTGTAGACTATCTATCTATCTATTGCCAGACGCCTCAATCCCGTTTGGGGTGGCCACAAGCAAATCGCCTCCAAGTCGCCCTGTCCCCCGCGTGTAGACGCGTAGACGAAGACTATAATTACCAAACAGTTTCGGTGGACACTGCCACCATCTTCAGTGGTCAAGATAGTGAGAAGGAGTGACATACTGACACTACAAGGGTTCCTTTTTATGCCAGTGTGTGTGTGGAAGGGTGAGGTAAAGGTGAGGTGGGGTGGGGTAGATTGTAAGCGGGGATTAAGCCAAGGGGGATTTTGGGGGGGGACATTACCGGACAGGTCAGGTGTAATTCCTATCTGACCTTACCTGTGTCGTAGCAGGAAGAGACTGTCTCTTCCTGCAACGACACAGGTAAGGTCAGATAGGAATTACACCTGACCTGTCCGGTAATGTCCTCCCCAAAATTCCCCTTGGGTTAATCCCCGCTTACAATCTACCCCACCCCACCTCACCTTTACCCCACCCTTCCACACACACACGCATAAAAAGGAACCCTTGTATAGTCAGTACGTCACTCCCTCTCACTATCTTGACCACTGAAAATGGTGGCAGTGTCCACCGAAACTGTTTGGTAATTATATTCTTCGTCTACAAGTGTGGGTTTTATTCACCGTCTTTGATTATCATGCAAGAGTGATTCATCCAGCCAATACTACGAGCTCTGTATCTTTTCATAGCCCTTCTTCGTGACTAGCATCGTATTCTAGTTATCTATAGTTACAACTGAGCATTCAAGTTGGAGGGATCACAACTTTAAGCAATTACAGTAAACAAACAAACAAAAAGCAAGTGTCGTCCTCTTGACCACTCGTCTTCGCAGGAATGCAGCGGTGGCGCCATCTTGTGCGTGGAATGCGTGAAGTGCAGGCTCTTGAGTGGAAGGAGCACGGAGCCACGGGAGACTTAATAATATTCGCTAGTCAGCCAGTCTAGAAGCCTGGGACATTTGCCTGAAATAATAATAATAATAACAATAATAATAATAATAATAATAATAGAAATAACAACAAAACCAGTCATATACATAATTCAATATCTTAGCCACTCGATCTGTCCATTCCGCCCCTTTAGTACGAGACGCATTTCTCTAAACTATTTTTTTCTAACATGGGAGGTTCGATACGTTTGATTGAGCCTATCCATAAGACTCCTAAAACTGAGTAAATGCCTCTGAAAGTTGCAAAATATAAAATATAAAACGTCTATATGATATAAAAACCTTTGTTCAACTCCGGGACTCGATCTGTGTTAGATAAGACTGGTTTGGTTAAGGTACGGTAGGGATGGGATTGTTGTGGCAGGGTGGGGTAGCGTTGGGTCGGTTATGGCCAGGTGGGGTAAGGTTGGGTTAGTTTTGGCAGGACGGCGTAGGATTGGGCCGGTTTTGGCAGGGTAGGGTAGGACTGGGTCGGTTTTGGCAGGGTGGGGTAGGATTGGGTCAGTTTTGGCAGGATGGGGAAGGGTTGGTCGTGTTTGGCAGGGTGGAGTAGGACAGGGTTGGTTTTGGCAGGGTGGGGTAGGATCGGGTCGGTTTTGACAGAGTGAGGTTAGATTGGGCTGATTATGCCGAGGTAGGGTAGGGATGGGTCGGTTATGGCAGGGTTGAATAGAGTTGGGTCGATTAGGGCAGGCGAGGGTAAGCATGGGTAGGTTATGGTTGCGTTGGGGAGGGTAGGATAGGTTATGGCAGGGTAGGATAGGGCTGGGTGGTGATGGGTTGGGCTGGGTAGGGTAGTGTAGGGCTGGGTAGGGTAGGGTAGGCTGAATCAGGGTAGTGTAGGGTACAGAAGAGAGGTGGGTATAACTGCCGTTTAGTTCCGTCATATCCAACGCCTATTTCACTCAGTTATACTACACTGTCTCATCAAATTTGGGGCGATCTTCTCTACGATTTTTGTTCTTCTCCGCTTAGTTCAGTCCTTTAGTTCATTCATGACCCTTGGCTTTCCTTTTTTTTTTTTTTTTTTTTTTATGAGGTGGAGCGCAGGGGCACGAGGCTAGACCACCATTAGTCCAGAATATCAAAGGGTAGGCCACCAAGCTACGCCCTGGTAACGTCTACACGTCAAAACATCTGTCCACCTCTGGGACTTGAACCGCGGAGCGCTGGACGCAGAGCTCTCGGTTTGCGGATGTCACTTTTACTCTTTGCTAGCTTCTGACGATATCCTACAGCTTCAGAAAACCCTCTTAGGATGACGGGACAGAATCATTTAATCTTTCAAGCCGAGAATAACTTATTTACATTGTCCTAGCTGACCGCATGATTTTATTCAGCTTAGGAGATCCCCTGATAGAGATGGGGTTGATGATGGCAGTATTTAACCCTTCCAGTTCGAAATTTCTTTCTACTGTAGAGGTGAAGAAAATCATCCGAAGGTAGAGAGAAGAAAACAGGAAAAGTAATGTAGTGGTGAAAGGGCTGTACAGGGGAGGGTAGGTTAAAGTAGGGTAGAGTTGGGTCGGCAATGGCAGGGTAGGGTAGCGTAGGCTGAGGTAGGCTAGTGTAGGGTTGAGAAGAGTAGGGTAGGGTAAATTGAACTGAATAAGTATATACAATAAAATCTGGCGATACAACAACCAGGGTCATATGCCGCCGGACGACAACGAGAATAAAAGCACTCGAAAAGATGAAATACACACACACACACACACACACACACACACACACACACACACACACACACACAAAATACAATTCACAATTAAAACAAGAAAAACACTAAAACACTAAGAACACTAAAACCATTGTATACTCAATTTTACACGGTAGTGCAGCTGCCTACACCAAGCAAAGGTTTCCCCCTCCACCACAACAAGCATCCTCTCCAAGTACCAACAGAAGACTACAATCCCTCTCCTGCCCGGTGCTCAGAGAGGTAACGATGGCGCAATTCCCCAACAGTGGACACCATCAGCAAAAGCCGAAGAGTCAGGGGGACGAAGCATTCCACACAGAAAGTAGGGGGAGAGTCCTCCATTAAAAATCAATGAGAGAACCAGGAATGGCCCATTCGGAGCCAGCATAAAGCCGTCTCCCACCTGCATTCAGACCTCGGCAAATGAAGGGGCCCGTTTACCCACAAATATCACACATTTTGTTGGCCCCCACCGCATCCCACCTACTCTGCCAGTGGGAGCAAACAGTGAGTGGTTGGATGAATATCACTGAGCGAGGCAGTGGAGAGGTGAGGATGGGTGAGAGGCAGCAGCCTTTGCCAGAGCGTCAGCATGCTCATTGCCCACAATGGTACAAAACCACAAAGCAGTCCCTAGCAAGCACAGCCATTCTAAAACACTGTAGACAACAAAAGAGGATTGGACGGGAAAACACAAAATGGAGATCGGCAGAGTCGCTAAAAACTGTATAACAAACAGGAGGGAAGCTAAATATCAATTTGACTGCGAGTAAAATAGCAATAAGATCTGCGATAAAAGTAGATACGATGGGGGGAAGACTCCTACCACGAATGAAATCGGGAAATATAACACCTAAGCCTGTCCCCTCACGGGATTTCAATCCATCAGTACATACGAGAATCGAGACACTGTGAGAGGAAGCATGTTCTTAAAAAATAGCAAAGAGCCGCCTGTGAGGAAAGAAAGGCCCCTCTCTCAGGAAAGTAAACACACGGTTGCACCCCTGAGAGGAGCCAGGGAGCCATCCTTAGTACACGCACAGGACAAACAAGAAAGGTTGGAACATCCACATCCCCCATGGACGCCTTCACCCTGTACCCAAACGGATGTGGATAGCGAGGATATGGCGAGGCAGACACTCCCTCCGGAACAGAGCCAACAAAATCTTCCTGAACTTTAGCAAAGACGGTGACACTAAGGACACTAGTTTGAGGCACTCCCTCCTCTTGAGGATATGAGGGAAACAAGGTGGCACCAATATGGAAAAATTCCATAATCAGTAAAGGCAACCTACCACGCAAACCAAGATGGTGACCTGCAATACCTGGCTTGTGAAACGGTAGGACAACAGCCCCCCGCCAAGAAGCAGGAGTGGACGAATCTCTCCAAATTCTATTTATAAGACTCAGGAGGAAGGACACTGCAGAAATCCAAACACACACGGGCAAAATCATCATTGCCACAGCATACCTCCCTCCTAGCCGACCATACCTCCCAACCCCGGATTTCATAAACCTATTCAGAAGGAACACTCCTGTATATCTTATAGGAGATCTCAACGCCAGACACCATCTCCTGGGTAATAGGAACTCGAACATCGTCGGGAGACAACTAGCCAGACTAATCTCTGACACCACAATAAGATTTATAGGACCCCATTTCCCCACACACTATTCCCACAACTCCACCACCACCCCACACATAGCATTAAGTAACATGAATGCACATCACAACATCTACTTCTCCCCTGGGCCTCTCACTACCAGCGACCACACCCCTATCATTGCTACAATCTCCTCTGCCCCAATACTTGTCCCCACTCCACCCAGACCCAATTTCTCCTTGGCCAACTGGGAAGATTTCAAACAAGAATTATGTACAGCTTTTACAAACTTCCCTAACCCTGAAGAAGGCACACTCGAAGACATAGATCAGTCCCTCGAGAGTTGGTACTCCTCAATCAAATGTGCAATCAATAACAACATCCCCACAACTTCTTACAGAACAATAACACATCCAAAACACAGCAGAGACACACAGATTCTCATCCAACAATACAATGCACTTAGATCACACTCCCAAACACACGGCTGGACAAGAGCACACTTCACACAATACAAAGCGCTCCAAACTCAGCTGCACACATCCTTATTGACAGAACATAACACACACTGGGCCAGCATCATTACCAACACCGCCAACTCATACAACGACCCCACCATCTTCTGGCGAAAAATAAAAACTCTCTCAGGCTACTCTAACCCCGACCCACACTACGTACTTGACCCCCACGGAGAAAGAAAACACTCCCCCTCAGAAAAAGAAAACACGCACAGATCACACTGGGAATCCATTTTTC
This sequence comes from Coenobita brevimanus, assembly GCF_032717465.1. Taxonomy (NCBI): domain Eukaryota; kingdom Metazoa; phylum Arthropoda; class Malacostraca; order Decapoda; family Coenobitidae; genus Coenobita; species Coenobita brevimanus. Next base: position 45,877,332 of record NC_137016.1, on the reverse strand, counting down.
AAAAACAGGACGAAGAACAAAACGACCAAACACACGAAAACAACGTAAGAGAATATCTAATCAACAACCACGACAGACTCACTCCATATCATTCAGCAGACCCAGCCAGACTAGAGTCTGACACAATCTTTACCTCCCCCATCACGGAAGGAGAAATTACTGCCATCATAAAAAACATGAGAAAAACCGGCACAGGAGAAACCGGAGTCAACAAAACTATTCTATCCCCAGCATAGCCAAAGAAACTCTAAGACACATATTTAATGCAACCATCTCAGCTGGATATTTCCCAGACAAGTTTAAAGAAGCAACAATAAAGTTAATCCCTAAAAAGAATAAAAATCCTCATCTAGTAGAAAACCACAGACCAATATCTCTATTAGAAGTCCCTGGAAAAATCCTAGAACGAATAATTAACAACAGACTAAGAATACACCTAGAAAGCAATGACTTATACAACACAAACCAATACGGGTTCCGATTCCACAGAGGCACCACACATGCAATCGCCGTCGCAACAGAACATATTGCAATAAACAAAGCCAACAAGGGTCAGTGTCACGTGGTCCTCAGGGACATCACGAAAGCCTTCGACAAGGTGTGGCACCTCGGTCTTAAACACAAACTCCTCCACCTTAACCTCCCTACAATAACTGAGAAAATCCTATGGGATTTTTTAGATGATAGGAAAGCCAATATTAAGATAAATAATTACACTGGTGCCAGCTTTGCCCTGGGTTGTGGTGTCCCCCAGGGAAGTGTCTTGTCCCCAACTCTTTTCACCATCTTCACAAGTAACACCCCTCAAGCAACACACGGCATAAATATCAGTTATGCCGACGCTATTACCCAGATCGTAAACTACCCAGGCCCATCAAGGAACGTTATGAATTCCAGAACCAAGCAAGAAGCTGAGAAAATAAACGATTATGAAAATCAGTGGAAAATACGAACAAACATTAATAAATTTTCAGTAATTCAACTAGCAAACAAAAGAAAAGAGCCACTAATAATTAATGACGAATTAATTGAATTTAAAGAGGAAGGGAAAATACTAGGTTTCAAGATCAACTCAACAGGCTACCTCGCTAGCACAAATGACAGGAGACAAAAAGCCACTGGAGCACTCAGTCGATTATACAGATTCAAAGACATGCCAATAAAAATTAAAACCCACCTAGTCAAAGCACTTGTTCTTCCCATCCTCGAATATCCACCCATCCCTACACACACCTTCAGCCACACTCAACTAAGGAAACTACAAACAATCCAAAATAAGGCTCTCCGATTTGCAGCCAACCAACACTACCCCTACACCTTAACTACAGAACAAATACATGCAATCACCAAAACCAAACCCTTGAATATTAAAGTACACAACCAAGCCAAAAAAATATGGGGAAAAATCGAAGAATTTGATAACGAAACGTACAACACCTTAAAAAACATCACTGAGGAAAGGAACCTCATCTTACACAAATGGTTCCCAAGCAGCCTAAAAACCATAGCAGAAAACCCAGACCCTGTCCCCATCTACTAAAACTCCCACCAGAACTACATTCCCAGCCCGACCTAACTCCCGCTAGCGAGTCCCGCATCTCACAACGACCCACATCCCATACACTCCCTATGAAACTCTACGGGAATGAAACGAACTCAAACTAGTTACCCAAACAGTACCCGCATCTACCAACAAACACTGACAAGTGTCCACAAAACACTGCAATACTGTTGCTAGTCGCCAACAAACCACCCGTCATCAACCACAAAAAACAACGAAACATTTAGCTAGCTAGCTAGTTATACAAACAAATAAATAAAACAAAATTATAAATACAACAAATAAAAATACAAATAAAATTATTAAACAAATAAACAATTAAATAGATAAATAAATAAACAAACAAACCATTAAACAAACAAACCATAAAAAAAAAGCAAGGTGGCCAGCCCACCATCTTTCCACTCCTCCTTCCTTCCTCCTTTCCCACTTTCCCTTCCCCTCCACACAACCTTCCTTCCCCCCCTTTCCTTAAAAAAGAAAGAAAAAAAAAAAAAACATTGCTTCATCATCCAGGTACCTCAGCACTGCATGGGGAATATTATCGACTCCGGAGAAGTGTCATGATAGGGAAAGGGTAGACCAAAGTTTACAACAAGACAAAGGGATGTTGTAAGTCTCTCCGCCCCCAGAACGGATGTCCAACACCTTAATCTCCTCCACCTCCCTAAGCCTGGCAAAAACCGAAGAACGAGTATCCCTACAGGAGACCTCAGCGGTAGGATAGGGTAGGGAACGCTAGGGCAGGGTAGGCTGGGGTAGGGTAGTGTAGGGCAGAGAAAAGTAGGTTAGGATGGGTTGGTTTAGGCTAAAGTAGGACAGAATAGGAGAGGGGTAAAATGTGCCTAGTCCAGGAACGAAAAATATATCAGTTATCCATGTAACTAGCGTTTTCTATTTCGGTAGATTATTTTCTTGTCTGCCTAAAGTATCGTGATGTACGAACAATGAGATTAGATATCGAAACTGTAAGATGCGAATTAGTTACAAAGACGGTATTTTGTTTTGGCTAACGTTACATCGATACGTTCAGCTAAGAGCAACTCGGCAGAACTGAACAGTATATGACGTGCTAGATGAACGCTGTGACCATAAAATAAATATATATGTATATATACTTCAGCATACAGTAAGCGATTTTATGTTAACTGAAGAGAAGCCACCACAGCTAATGGGTTAAATTTACACACACACACACACACACACACACACACACACACACACACACACACACACACACACACACGTTGCGAAAAGTTTCACTGACGAAGTGGTTGGTTACTGTCCCCCTCGAGCAAGGGGACTGGTGTGTGCGTGTGTGGTCACAGCCTTGCTCTTAGATCGGACTAAATGAGCTCTCAGCTCCCTTCCGGGAGGGTAAAAGCTGACGATCACGACCATCAAGTGATCCTGACCGACCCGGTGAATTACACACACACACACACACACACACACACACACCATTACTTGCAACTGGCTGGCCTATCATACAACCATATCCTATATTCATGAAGTACAACACATCTTACATTTATGTAGTATGTAAAAAAAAAAAAAAAAAAAAAGATGGTTATATAATACAGAACTGGGAAATTTGATGATGATGATGATGATGATGATGATGATGATGATGATGATGATGATGAGAGGGGAGTAAACAGGGTGAGATGAGGAGAACGAGAGAGATGGATGGACATAACAGTGAATGTATTATGTATATTAACCTGACAAATACCGAAATAAGCTGGTAAGGGTGAGGTAATATGGAGCCTGACCCTACCGTGACACCATATAATTATTGATTTATCCACCGATAGATCTATCTATCTATCTATAGCCCGACGCCCTAATCCGGCAAAGAGTGGCCGCAGACAAAACGCCTCCAAGTCGCTCTGTCACCCACCATTTGACTACCCTCCCCCCAACTCACCCCCCCCTCATATACCTCTCAACTCCATCCCTCCACCTCATCCTCGGTCTACCCCTCCCTCTCCCTCCCTCCACCTCATCCTCGGTCTACCCCTCCCTCCACTTCACCTACATACACCCTCTTCAAAGTTCATTCTGTCCTTGACCTCCGCGGCAGGCAGACGTGCTTCCCAGAGCGCTTCATCACACAACAACTGAGTTGAAACTGATCGGATGCACTACAAAACCAACGTCTCCTGAAATGGCTAGTGCCATGGCCATGAACGAGGGAAGGGAGGCCCGCTTGGGTGACAACGAGGAAGAAATAGATATGGATACCGGGTTTACGGAGGTCATCAGTACAAGAGAGAAGAGAAAGAGGATGATACACGGCAGCGAGAGGGAAGCGAGTGATGAAGAAGAGGACAGAGACAACAAAAAGGTAAAGAATAAGTCGTGTTGGGTAGATGGAGGTGTTACTATAACATGTGATACGGGGAAGGCAGCTGGAGTGCAGCCGACTACACCACGTGGGTCAGGAGCAATACCTAGCCAGGACCGTGACGAGGCCACCCCAAGGAATAGAGTGAGGCTTCTCTTCCCCACCAACACTGACCTAAATTATCACCAAAAACTACTCTGGACGGTGAAGCTTGGACTTGCATATCGACGGTTCGAAGTCCTGTTTAAGGAAGGTAGGCCGAGACCTTACGTCACAGTAGGAAGTCAGGAGGCAGTGGAGATGCTGACCACGACTGGTTTTGAGGGTGTGACACTGCAGGTTCCGGAGAAGAGGAGAGATGCACCAAGGTTATCGTGTTTAGATATCCCATAATACTATTGCGTGAGCAATAGATCATCTAAAGTAATAATGAAACTTTATCTAGCATTAGTAAGGCCACATTTAGACTACGCAGTACAATTTTGGTGTCCTTACTATAGAATGGATATTAATTCGTCAGAAAATGTACAGAGAAGAATGACAAAAATGATACAGGACCTCCGGAACCTGTCATATGAAGACAGACTGAAAAGACTAAGTCTGCATTCGCTAGAGAGGCGTAGAGTAAGGGGAGACTTAATTGAGGTGTTTAAGTGGATGAAGGGTATAAATAAGGGAGATATCAGCAAGGTACTTAAAGTGAGCATACAGGATAGAACTAGAAATAATGGTTTCAAACTAGAAAAATTCCGTTTCAGTAAGGAAATAGGTAGAAATTGGTTTGGTAATAGAGTAGTAGACGAATGGAATAAGCTACCTAGTAAAGTAGTTGCTGCCTCTTCCATTGAGAGTTTCAAGCATAGGCTAGATAAGCATATGACTAATAAGGGGTGGATATAGAAAAAAGAAAATCTTATAACCAATACTAATTCATAATTTTTCCTTTTCAGGTTACACTGTGATAGTCTCTATTCTCCTTTCACACTTTCCTGTAAAATGTCCACGCCAGTTTTTCTATACTGCGTGGTGTTCTTCCTGACTTTTTCCTGCCGGCTTCGGCTGGAGGGTTTGGAGGGCGGGGGAGAGCCTTCTTCTTTGCTATCCTTATCTCATTCTAGTAGTTCAGTTACTCTTCTAGGAGCTGCCTAGCATGGGCTAACCGGCCTACTGCAGTTATCCTCTCTTCTTATGTTCTAGACCCAGAATTCCTCCTGAACGACCCTAGGTTTATCTAGGCCAAGCGACACATGAACAAGGGACAGGAGAAGAACCAAGTGATTGCCCTAATGAAAGGGGACATCCCAAGGCAAGTTTTTATTCCGGGTGCTGGATACAGAAGCTTACGGCCCTACATTGAGGAACCAGCATTTTGCCTTCGCTGCAGCAGGTGGGGACACAGGGCCTGGCGCTGCCAAGAGGACACACGCTGCAGATTCTGCGCTAGGAAGCACAAGTCCAGCGAATGCGGAGAAAAAATCAAGATGGGGACACGTGTCGAACCTCGGTGCTGTAACTGTGGTGGAAACCACAATGCAAGGTCTCCTCTGTGTCCAAAAAGATCAAATCATCTGGTGCGAGGGTCCGAGGGGCAGGAAGAAAGGACAGCAGAGCAGAGGACAAGGGGAGGGAGAGAATCAACGGATGGAGGTGTTGGCCACGTGAAACAGCCCTGCCAGGTCCAGGTTGCACCAGGGAGGCAGGCGTGGGTGGGAAGGCCACACGTGTATAGGGAAGGTGGTGAGGCAGAGTGGCCGCCCCTGGGGAATGCCTCGAGGGGTCCCAGGGACGAGCTGAGATGACAGAGAAGGCTCGACTGGAGAATGCAGGATGCACGATTCGTCTTGATACTCGAGAACGGAAGCTGTATAGGGATGCAGATGTAATTGATAGCTGGAACCCTCAGTTTTTTTTGGATCACCACAGCAAGTAAGGAAAATAAGCGCACTGTCGTGGAATATAGGTAGAGTGCGCACAAAGTTAGAAAAAACAAATGTGCAACAGATGCTACATAATTATGATGTGATTAGTATTAATGAGGTTAAGACGTCTATGTCAGTGTCATTCCCCGGATATGTGACTTATAGGAGTAAGGTAGTTGGTTCAGCGGAACGGGGTGGAACGGTTGTCTGTATTAAGAACTGGTTATCTACGTTGGTATTTGATGTCGACACAAGCACTGGAGATCAAGCCTGGATGCAGTTTCGTAACATTGAGGGTGTGTTGTTTGGTTTCTGTTACATTCCTCCATGTGACTCCCCGTATTACTCCCACGATTTATTTGCCTCAATCCAAGTAAAAGTAAATTCTAGGTACATGTATAAAGGATACATCATAATTGGTGACATGAATGCTAGATTTGGGATAAGTGTGAGGCAATTATTGTCGATAGTGGAGATACCTAATGTAAATGATATGTCATACCCAGTGATTCACGATGATGTAAACAGGGCTAACGATAACGCTGAATTGTTGTGTACTATATGTATTGATAACAGATTGGTTGTCATTAATAACCTCATGTATGCTGACAAACATTTTCCTGGTAATAAAACATATCGGAGACGCGGCACCTGGGTTTCGGAGGTGGATACATGTGTGGCGTCACCGTCTCTGATAGACTATATGAGTGATTTTTCTGTGTTAAGGCGGGGTGACCTCCCTTCCGATCATGCCCCCATTACAGTAGCAGTTACGTGTTCAGGCGTAGATTTGGACAGTCTCATGACGAGGGCGGGGTCGCTAGGGGATCACGCAGCCCTTCATGGAAATGCTGGCAAGACTTGTTTAATGAGAAAGTCACTCAGATTTAACAGAATCAAAAAAGAAGCATTTGTGAATAATATTATGCAAAGAGTACCTAATGAAGATTATGTAAATGTTGATGCTTTAGAGAAGCGCATCACTGACGCTTTGTATTCGTGTGCGGAGGACAATGTAGGCAGGGTAGACAGAGCAGTAGAGATAGGTGGTAGCAATCTTGGTAGGTGGGAGAGGCTGCTGGATGACGCTGATGACGCAAGAGTGTGGAGAGCAATTGATTGGAAAGGAGACTTTAACATGGACAGACCTGATGAAATCTTGTGCCTCAGTGATGAGGATTTTAAATTCCATTTTGAGTCTGTGCTGAACAGAGAGGATGTGAACAATGAGGTTGTAGATGAGGTGACAACTGATGTCACTATCCCCGTATTGGATGAGCCCATCTCGCCCGCACAGGTGCACCAACAAGTAAAGAAAATAAGGCCTGATAAAGCGTGTGGGCCAGACGGGCTCCCCCCGGGTGTGTTGACTCTACTCCCAGCGCAGTGGATACTTGCTATTACAACGTTATTTAACAATGTGTTTTTCTCTGGTTTGTATCCTAGCTCATGGAAGAGGGCAAAAATGTTCACTATTTTTAAGAAGGGAAACAGAGGAGACCCTAATAATTATAGAGGAATCAGTGTCATAAATTGCATAGCTAAACTATATGACATGGTGTTATGTGAGCGGTTAGGAAGATGGTTTACTCCTTTCAGGGAACAGGCAGGAGCGCAAAAGAACAGCGGTTGTACGGAACATATAGTTACTTTGCGCCTCCTTATTGATACTGCAAAGAGAAAGAAACTAAAATTTTTGTAACATTTATAGATTTTTCTAAAGCGTATGATTTAGTTCCGAGACGAAAGTTGTTTTCAGTTCTAAAGAGGTTAGGTTGTGGCGTGGTGATGTTAGCAGCAATAGCAGCGATGTACCGGGTAACGGAGAGTATTGTGGGCGCTGCCGTCATGACTGCTACAGTAGGTGTTAGGCAAGGATCTCCGACCTCATGCCTCTTATTTGTACTCTTTGTCAATGAACTGATAAAGGTGATGAAGGAGAAATGTCACCCAGAAGGATTTCTACAATGGTTACACATCCTGGTCATGATGGACGATACTGTGTTGCTTTCAACAAGCAGAGATAGCATGATACGGAAACTAGAGATAACATACCAATACTGTCAAGATTATGGGATGATGATAAACAGTAGTAAGACTAAATTTTTTGTGATAAATGGCGAGGATGGGGACGCGGAGCCGATCTACGTGGGGGACATGGTTATTGAACAATGTTCTAGTTACGTGTACTTAGTCTCACCCTTCACGAGTGTTGGCTCCGTGTCCTCAGCCGTTCAGCTGCATGCAAAAAACAAGCTAGGTCATGTTTTGAAATATGTGTCTTTTGTAAATAAGAATAATGATGTCCCGTTTATTGTAAAAAGGAGAGTGTTTGATGCAGCCTTAATCTCATCCCTAATGTACGGTTGTGAGTCATGGGTTGGTGGTGACGTTAAACCCGTCATTAAACTTTACAACTGGGCATTGAAACAATTGTTGGGAGTGAGAAGGTCGACATCCAACCTTGTGTGCTATGCTGAGGCGGGCTATCCGACACCTCGGGACTTTATTAAGTGGTCCCAACACAAGTTTTTTCATAGAATGTGGTTAGAGAGATCTGTTATGCATGACGATCCGCTGTCATTTGCCATCAGAATTATCACTGACGCAAGGACGCACACAGGGAAAATTGTTAAGGAGTTCATTCAGAACGAAGTGTCTGGCAAATCTTCCTTAATTGTTAATGTTCACAATATGATTACAGACTCAGTTGCATCTAGGTGTCGTGTTTATAGAGAAATTAATCCTGACTTTGTATTACATGACATATATAAAACAAAACACTTGGTCAGCGAGTCACATCGTATGTCATTCACAAGATTCCGTGTGTGTGGCCATAGCTTGGCGGTGGAGACTGGAAGGTGGAACAGGAGGGGGCGTGGTAGTCTTCCCAATGAGGAGAGATTATGTATCTGTGGTCTTATTCAAACAGAGAGACATGTGGTAGAGGTGTGCCCTTTAACAGAGGATATCAGAGAACAATATAATTTTAGGAGAATGGCGGATCTTTTCGGAGAAGCTTTTACTCTTGAAAAAACATGCCAAGTAATTCATGATATCTTAATGGTGTATCATTAACGTTTGTCAGCTGATTCATCATTTGTTTTGTTACTGTAATTGCTTAGATACCGGTAAGTCTTTTGGCGGTATTTTGATGAATTATTTTGTGGACTATGGCTGTTTAGTATTGTGAATTTGTTATAATCTTTTGTACAAATTATATGCATATATGTTTTTGTGATTGTGTATATGAGAATATATTGTAAGCTGTGGTCAATAAACTATCTATCTATCTATCTGTGATGGCGACATAGCCCCATCTGCCAGCAGCGTAGGTCACACCTCACCCCCACATCCTAGTCACGTGGTCACCCCATCCCTCACAACAACACAACCTAACACCAACACTCAGCAGGGAAATGGTGAGTTAATCATATACATAAAAGAACTGGGCAGAAAACTAGAAGCACTAGAAAAGAAAGTTAATAAACTTATGAACCCGACAGAAAATGCTGAATACAATAGTGAGAGCACAGACAACATAGTAAACAGCAACAGTGAGAGTGAACACGCCAAAAAGTCTCCAGAGCGTAAAACTGTAATAAGGGGAAAAGAGAAAACGCTCAAAACTCACAAGGTTCTGACCAGTGGTGTTGCAGGTATAGGAAGGGTTTTGGAAACGTGCCAGGATGATGAGAAAAAGTGTAAAATGTTTAAAGGTTGGCTGGAACTGCATAAACATATGGACAAGTTCTCCAAGGAATTAGAGGAAATATCAAATATGGTATTAGAGACACCTATGGATAATGGGTCCCTGCGAACTTAGGGTAATATCTTGGAACGCGAATGGATTGAAAAATAGAATTACAGACCTTCACTATTATATTTTAAATCACTGTATAGATGTGATACTCCTTCAGGAGACGGGGGATAGGGATGGCAATCTGTTTAAACTCGGTGGATATACAAAGTATCAACTTATGGCGGGTGATGGTATACAGGGTGTATCTACATACGTAAGAAATTCCATTCCATCGGAGCTGTTATAGTGTCCCCATAGGAGTGAAGGTGTGGAGTCAGTTTCCGTCAAAATTTATCTGAGTGAGGGTGTGCTGAACGTAATTAACCTGTATGTTTCTAAAAATTGCTTTGCCGTTAGCTCTCTGCCTGATACTGTTTTTAGTGAAGTGACCTTAGTAGCTGGGGACCTTAATGCTCGTCACAAAGATTTGGAGACAGAGGGAAAGACCAATACTAATGGCGTGAGATTTAGACAGTTTATATTAGATTACCCTGAATCCAAAGTACTGGGGACACAGGAGGCGACACATATCAAGGGAGGGAGATTAGACTACGCTGTGATTCTAAATGGTCAGGGTCTAGAGGGAAAATGTGAAATTGGACCAGACTTGCTAAGTGATCACTTCTCCCTTGTTATCACTATACCACTGGGAAAACGAAAAATCACACATAGCAGAAAACGATTAACACTACCCAAAGATAAAGTTGATTTCTTTATTGATGGTGTGCGGGAATGGTATAGTGGCTATCATCCGAGCAGTGTAGACCAGTTTTACGAAGACCTAGTTAAGGTTATTAACGAATTACTCAATCATAAAAGGCGTGTGAAGAAAAATTGCTCATACCATACAGACAAATACTATAACAATAAAGAATTAAACAACTGTCGCAAATGATGAGACTGGCTCACAGAAAATGGGTGCAAATGGGTATGGGTGACGCAAGCAAAGCCGCAATGAAGGAACTGGCCCAGATTTGTAGTCAGGCCAAAAGGGAAGTAAGGGGGGAGTATTGGGAACGCTTCACTAACAGGATAGGCAACAGTAAGAGCATAACCGAAATTTGGAAAGAAGTTAACAAGAGGGAGAAAGGTGATAAACGTAGCACACCCACACCCAGAAAAATTAGCTGAAGACTTAATGAAGTTGGGCATCTGCGGCGAGCAGTGAATGCCTGCCACACGACGTGAGGGAGGCATTAGAGGCATGGCAGGACAATAGGAGAAGCTTTATTGTTACTGCGTTAAACACCGAAGACATGACAGGCACAGACATAACCAGGGATGAGCTACTGCGTGCAGTTAAAAATGGAAGGTCTACAGTTCCTGGTGAGGATGGAATTAGGTATGAGATAATTAACTGCCTGGCCAGCATGGAGGACGGCCCGCTGTTAGACTTGTATAATATGAGTCTCAGGGAGGGCAGAATACCGAGAGCATGGAAAAAAGCAATTATCATCCCTGTCCCCAAAGCGACTGGAGGAAACAGACCAGTCTCACTAACATCATGCTTTTCAAAAATGATGGAAAGAATCATGTTAGAGTGAATAATATTCCTCATAGGTGACCTTGCAACTCCCATTCATCTTCACTAAACAATACTGTATCATCAGCAAACAGTAACACCGGAATCTTCCAAATCTCACCCTCATTCATTAGAGCCACCCCCGCATCCACTGCCCTACCCTGCACCTCCTTTACAACCCCATCCATGTATATATTAAACAGCCATGAAGACATCACACAACCCTGTTTCAGTCCCACATTGAGATAAAAAAATTCACTCAGCTCACCATCCACTCGCACCGTAGCCCTGCCTCCTTCGTACATACTCTTCACAGCATTCAACAATTTCCTCTCCACCCCATATATTCTTAATACCTTCCACATACCTTGCCTATCTATTCTGTCATAAGCTATCTCCAAGTCCATGAAGGCAGCATACACTTTCTTTCCCTTCTCTAGATACTTCTCCACTAAACATCTTAGAACAATTATCTGATCTACACACCCTTTTCTATCTATCTATCTATCTATTGCCAGACGCCTCAATCCCGTTTGGGGTGGCCACAAACAAATCGCCTCCAAGTCGCCCTGTCCCCCGCCATTTCACTCCCCTGCTCCCAACTCACACCCCCCTCTCTCATATACCTCTCCACCCCATCTCTCCATCTCATCCTCGGCCTCCCCCTCCCTCTTTCCCCCTCCACCTCACTCACATACACTCTCTTCGTCAGTCTTTCACCCTCCATCCTCTCCACATGGCCAAACCTTTTCCCTTCCTAAATCCCCCTTGTTCTTCTCCAACTAGCTCCTCTGTCATATGCCTAACCCTATCAATGAGTATTCTACCATATATTTTACCAGTCACACTAAGAAGGCAAATACCCCTATGGTTACCACATACTTCTCTCTCCCCTTTTCCTTTGTATAAAGGAACAATTATACCTGATTTCCAGTCCTCTGGAACCCTTCCCTCTTCCCAAGCCAATCTACACAACTTCCATATCCATTCCACAACAATCTCACCCCCATACCTCAGCATTTCACCACACACTTCATCAATCCCTGGGGCCTTTCCCATCTTGATCTTCTTCATTGCTTCCACTACTTCCGCCCTACTGATCTCTTCCTCCCTCCTCTCATCTCTCCTTCTCCCAGCCATTCCCCAACCACTTATACTCGCACTGTTGTCACCCTCTACATTCAACAAATCCTCAAAGTGCTCCTTCCATCTCCTCACTGTAGTGGAAGGGTTAATGTAATGTGTGTGTGTGTGTGTGTGTGTGTGTGTGTGTGTGTGTGTGTGTGTGTGAGAGAGAGAGAGAGAGAGAGAGAGAGAGAGAGAGAGAGAGAGAGAGAGAGAGAGAGAGAGAGAGAGAGAGAGAGGTGGGGGAGTTGATGAAATAATGTGGAAAAATACTACGTGTCTTGTAATCACTCACCTGCATTGCCAAAATTCTATCTCTTGAGCATTCTTACTTGGTGTGCATCTCCCCCTGCCTTCGACCTCCATTTTTCTAACGCTGTGTGTCCAGGTACAGCATGGTCTTGACGTTGGCTTGCTTGTTTGACTATCTTGCGTTGGTGTTCAGCCTTTGGTTCCTTCTCTCTGAAAAATGAAATAGTGTTAGTATATTGTATTGCTGGCACTTACTGTTAGGAATTTGGCGGAGAGGAACACGCAGAGAACATCAGGAAAAATGTAATGAAAATTAAAAAAGATAAGAAAACTGTATAAATAAATGAGGGAAACCTGTCATAGAGGTATCCAGAAAAAATGGCCTTGGGTTCATTCTTCCTTGCATAAAAAAAAAATACACAGAAATAATACAGACTCCTTCAACACTTCGTCTTAATTTAGTCCTTAATCTTAAAACTATGAGACCAAAGGAGAATTAAAGACCTCAGTTTTTGACGGTCACTAATGTAAGACTAGCAGGGATCAGATTTATTAGCCTGCATGCCACATTTTGAGTTCTTAATTAAGATATCATACAGGTAAAATCAACACATCAGTACAGGTGCATAATATCAGTGATGGTTTTATGTGAAAATTCTTTATTTATTCAACATCATGACACGTTCTTATTATTATCATTATTATTATTATTATTATTATTATCATTATTATTATAATTTAACTGGGACAACCTGATGATTATAATTGGCTCAGGTGTGAACTATGCAGGTAACTGGGTTGTCAACAGTCTCCTTTACTCCTGCCAGCGTCTAGAGATTTCTCCTAAGATGGGTGAAGCTCTACTGAGGGGAAGAGGCTGTGTGTGTGTGTGTGTGTGTGTGTGTGTGTGTGTGTGTGTGTGTGTGTGTGTGTGTGTGTGTGTGTGTGTGTGTGTGTGTGTGTGTGTGTGTGTGTGTGTGTGTGTGTGTGTGTGTGTGTGTGTGTGTGTGTGTGTGTGTGTGTGTGTGTGTGTGTGTGTGTGTGTGTGTGTGTGTGTGTGTGTGTGTGTGTGTGTGTGTGTGTGTGTGTGTGTGTGTGTGTGTGTGTGTGTGTGTGTGTGTGTGTGTGTGTGTGTGTGTGTGTGTGTGTGTGTGTGTGTGTGTGTGTGTGTGTGTGTGTGTGTGTGTGTGTGTGTGTGTGTGTGTGTGTGTGTGTGTGTGTGTGTGTGTGTGTGTGTGTGTGTGTGTGTGTGTGTGTGTGTGTGTGTGTGTGTGTGTGTGTGTGTGTGTGTGTGTGTGTGTGTGTGTGTGTGTGTGTGTGTGTGTGTGTGTGTGTGTGTGTGTGTGTGTGTGTGTGTGTGTGTGTGTGTGTGTGTGTGTGTGTGTGTGTGTGTGTGTGTGTGTGTGTGTGTGTGTGTGTGTGTGTGTGTGTGTGTGTGTGTGTGTGTGTGTGTGTGTGTGTGTGTGTGTGTGTGTGTGTGTGTGTGTGTGTGTGTGTGTGTGTGTGTGTGTGTGTGTGTGTGTGTGTGTGTGTGTGTGTGTGTGTGTGTGTGTGTGTGTGTGTGTGTGTGTGTGTGTGTGTGTGTGTGTGTGTGTGTGTATGTGGAGGTGTGGCTGTGTATGGAGGTGTGGCTGTGTGTCTCTGTAGGATATTACACAAACCATCTCCATAACGTGGTGTCTAAATATGTATATCAACATTTCGTAAAGCCTTTTATTTCCTAAGTACAGAATCACCCACTGTCTATCAATAAAGATAATATATACTTACATATATTCACACCATATTACTTCTACCAATGACATACACACACTCTGACACATAAACATAACCAATACTTTACAATATTTCCACTTTCACAAACATCACACTCCCTACACACCCATCCCATTCCCAGATGTACTTTGCCAGCATGTGGTAGTTAATTCTGCCTTTCACTCTCCCTCATATTTCTCCACTTTCATATGCATCATCCCTCCTACTGACACCCATCTCCCACTGGCACCTCGTCAGCATGGAAGTTAATTCTGGCTATCACTCTCCCTCCGACTGTAAGGTCCGACCCTACACTGAACGTAGCATAGATTAATAAAGATATATATTCAAGCAAAAACTCCAGGATTATGTTAAGCTGAGAGAAGACCTTACAGAGCAACAGAAAAGAAAAATCAATTGACTCGCTACTATGGATGTATTTATATCTCGGTGCTCTTTCTTATATCTAAAACTAATCTCTGGAGGGGTGACCACAAACAAACTGCCTCCATGTTACCCTGTCATGCATCATCAGGCTGCCTCTCCTTCAACTCACACCAGCATCGTTCATATACCTCTCCACCGTATCCCTCCATCTCATTATTCTCGGTCTCCCACTACTCGTCTCTCCACCTAACTCACATACACTCTCTTATACTCCTTTCACTCTAACTTGTCCTAATATTACTGTCTCTGTCTTCAGTTCTGAGCTGTAGCAATACGAATACCAGAATATGACGCGTAAAATAAATAAATAAATAACAAGCATCATGGTAAGAACGTACGTAGAACCGTAGTACTGTATTATATTTTCCTGCCACTGAGCTACATGAAATAAGCTACAAAGGGACGAAAACCTGGGCCAAGTTAAGATGGAAGAACTATAGGTAATCTCTCAGTCTTCATTCCACATGGCCAAACCATCTCAAGGTACCTCTCCCAACACCCTCCAGCGCATCCACATCAACACCACAGCGCATCTTTACTTTTTCAGATTAATACAGACGATTTGGCGCAGCAGAGAGAACTCGTAGCTATCAAAGAACGAATGAACAGTATCCTCGCTTACCCTTCTGTACCTCAAGAAGACGGGGAAGCTGTTTGCACACTATAATTCTATCACCGAGTTAATATACACACAGCACCTGCGTCCTCCCCCTTTCTCGGTTAGAGGGTGACTGATGGGATTCGGAGCTTCAAGGGTTCACAGAGTTCCAGTTCGAGACAGAAGACTCATTTCAATCATGCTCGGTAACATTTGCTTTACTGTATATTTCATTTTAACTATACTCTTTTCACTTACGTGTTATATACTTAAACATTATCATTATCTTTACATTAACCACTTCACTTTGAGAACGTCTCTTTGCCTCTGTTCATATTACTGTCAGACGATTTTAATTATCTAGAGTAAAACCTGTCGAAAATGATCGCTTATAGCATCATCATCCATTAACCTCTACGTAAGATGCGCCTTTTTAATTATATCTGCCACCGAGTCTCAAGATATTAATATATATAAAATGCCCGCCGCCGGACCATCCACCCCGCCACCCCCCACCCCACCACCGGGCCACCACCACCCCACCACCCCAGGAAGGGACAACGGGGGGGCTAATGACCCAGGGCAAGAGGGTCACCCAACCACCACTGACCTGTGCCCCTCTCCCCGCAACTGCCCCGACACCAGGTGAGCCTGGATCGGAGACAACCTCACCGGCGGGCTAACCATCGACAGTTGCGCTGTCGGCCATTTATTCGTGAACGTGCTTCACTTATAAATTACTGCGGCGCAGCAGACGTCCCCTTCACCCTTTCCACCATCCTGGGTGATGAGGACATTGTTATGACTGATAAATTGATGGCTTTCTTGAGAGAGACCGGACTGATCAGAGTGATGTGACTTTTTTACTGTGTGGTTACGGTTTTTATGAACAGTAAATATGTATATATTGTAATATTAATTAGGGTTGACAGTTGACATATTTTAAATAGTTCTTCCTCCTCCCACTGATCTATTTCTAATATAGATGTCCCCTACATTAAGCCAAGTTCCTCGCCTGACAGTCACCAGCTGATGAGTGCAAGTGTGCAATATAGGAAGGTATTGGGCACTTGCAGTCGATGGTGGTCTGCTGGGCGAGGTTCTTCACTTTTTGTACAAATTATGTAAATACATTATACTATCTTGCCTAAGTTATTCTAATTAGGGACGACAGCTGACGTATATGGAAATGTTCCTGACTCGTCTGGTTCCCTTTCATATATTGATGGCCCCTATATTAGGCTGTGCCTCGACTGACAGTCACCAGGTGATGAGTGCAGGTATGTCATGTAGGAAAGCATTACATATCTGCAGTCGATGGTGTTCTCTTGGTCGAGGCTTTTTTACCATTAGTGTAGGTCTAGTTATTTGTCTCTTAGGATTTAGTATAGGTTAGCGATTTGTCTGTCAGGTGGTTAGTTTTAGGGTATTTAGATTAGGTATTTTTTATTATAAGTAATATAAGGTTAAAAATATAAAAAGAATTAAATAAAAATAATAAAAATAAAACTACAAAAAAATAATAAAATAAAAATTATTATATATATATATGTACGTGTGCATGAAAGTGTGTATGTTCATATGCATGGATGTGTGTATGTATGTATGTATGTATATATATATATATGTTCGTATATATATGTGTATATATGTCAATATATATACATATATATATTTTGCCTTAATGACCAGGGGCTCCGGCCCCAATGGTCGATAGGCAAAAAAAAAAAAAAAAAAAAAAACAGCTTCATCGGGCTTTCTCGGTTGACTGTAATAACATCCACTAGTAGCAGAAGCAACGATTTTTGTTTTTCTGGCCACTATTCTGATTACATATTTTGTTATCAGCCATACTCGTAGCAGATCACGTTTGTGCGTATCTGAGGATTAATAAAGCTTTAGTTTCACTCTGTATATGAGAAAAAAAGGCAGAGAAAATATCAACAGTACCCCCAACAGTCCAATACCACAGCCTTCTCCCATTCGCCTCTGTCTACGTAGACTTTTATCACAAACACTATAGACACGCCTTCACGTGGTGGCACTGATGAGAGAGACAGACAGGCAGACAGACAGATAGACAGAGAGAGAGAGAGAGAGAGAGAGAGAGAGAGAGGGACTGACAGATAGACAGACAGACAGAGACAGGAAGACAGACAGAATGAAACAGAGAGACAGAGACAGACAGACAGACAGAATGAGACAGACAGACAGAAAGAGACAGACAGACAGAAAGACAGACAGACAGAAAGACAGACAGACAGAAAGAGACAGACTGAGAGACAGGCAGACAGACAGATAGACAGAAACAGACAGACAGACAGACAGACGGACAGAAAGAGACAGAGAGACAGACAGACAGACAAACAGAGTGGCTGGGGACGAGAGGCCAGAAGAGACGGGCTGGGGACGAGCCTGACGTATCATACGAGTATTCTCTCGTCTGGCGCGTCCCCAGCCACTCCCTCCACTCCCTTTTCTCTCTCTCTCTCTCTCTCTCTCTCTCTCTCTCTGGATGGGTGACTTAATACACACACACACACACACACACACACACACACACACACACAGTCAACGGCCTCTCTCTCTCTTTCTCTGGTTGGGTGACTATTCAAAAACGCACACACACACACACACACACACACACACACACATACACACAAGTATTCTAAGGTAGGACTTGATGGTGGAGAAGGGAGTGTGTGTGTGTGTGTGTGTGTGTGTGTGTGTGTGTGTGTGTGTGTGTGTGTGTGTGTAACACACTCTAACCAAGCCACACTCTAACCAAGGCAAGACTGAATATTGTCCACTATACTCTTTTTACTCTAACTTGGCCTAAAACTCCCCTATTTCCGTCCTGAATGCTGAGTTGTAGCAATAGATGAACACTGGAAGATGATGCTGGTCACGAAGATGTGCTGAGACAAGGTTGTAGAGCCATAGCATTGTACTTTCTGCCACTGAACTACGTGAAATCAGCTGCAAAAGAACGAAAATCTGGGCCAAGTGAAAGTGAAAGAATATATTTCCCGCAGTTTATATATAATGTTTTTTTACGAACATTTATATCAACAGTTACCTTTTTTTTCCTTCATAATATGTAAGAACGACGTCGAACCAAGTTTTTGAAAAGATCAAGGAATGTAAGAGTTCTCTGTGCTAAGAAATTAAGGAGAAAAGTGTCGTGGGTGTTGGCGGAGCATTGCGGTGAGATGTGCAGGCACACGCATGACTGTACACACACACACACACACACACACACACACACACACACACACACATTACTCTCTAATGGAACTTGCTGGTGGGAAAATGTGTGTATGTAACTGGTGGTGTGAGAGGTTGCCATGGTAACACACAGGCACCTCCCACTAGTCAACCAAAGACTTCATTAGCGATATATTTTTGGACAAGGCTGATTAACATCCTTTTGTACGTTTTGTATGCAGATTATGGTAAAGCTTGAAGTATTTATACAGCACAGTAGGAGAGCAAGGTGTAATAAGCAAAATAAATAGCTAAGGAAGAGGTGCTAGGGAGTTGTAGAATGAGTTTATAGCTGTAATTTTTACCAGAGCGTTCCATTAATACATCCATAAATATTCCGGATCAAAGACTTTTATCACTGGAATGAATCTTTGTCTCAAAATACGTTATATGGGACACTATTCACCAGCCTCATGTCATCAATGGTGAAGGATGCTCATGCACAATATAATTATTTCAGAATAACTTAGTGTCACGTGGAAGGCTTATATATTCCCGATTCATAATCTAAACACAGTCTACCCCGTAACCGTTCTCTTATATCCCGTTCTCCCTTATCTCGCTTGTGCACTAGATGGCGTGAAGGTAATGGCCTCGCAGTTTTAACGTTGAGTCGTTACTCCGTATCTTTTCTCCTCCGTGGAGTCGAGTACTTCATACTGATATTCATGCTTTCGTGAAGCTGTGGTGCTTCATTCAGAGTCGAGGTGAAATTTACCTGCATGAAATTAGTTAGTTTACCAGGAGCAATGGGACGTGAATAACCTTGCACGGCGCTAGACCAGAGTCCAAACGTGAGGGAGTAAGTTGGAGAAATTAGTGACTGATGTTAGAGGACATCGACAGTGGATCCAGCCGTTGAACTAAAGCTTGATGTATCTAGTGGGAAGGTGGTAGTCGGATATTAACCATTTTTGAAGGTATGTTCTATATTTACTACTTGTACAGCTTTATTTTGGACTTAAATTTGATAGTGATAGTTTTAAGAATAGGTGATAGGAGTGATTTGAGTGACACTGGTTGTTGAATATTTGTAAATCTGCATTTAATTCATGTGTACAGCTGAAATGTTTATGTATATATTAATCATTGTTACGACAGCCACATATAGAGGGAGGTGGTTTTTGTTTTGGGGGTTGTTCGTAGGAAAGTACTGGGCTGTAGCAATAACGACGAGTGGGGTAGGTCATCCAGGGAGTGGGTACGGTTTGGTGGGAATTGGCTAGTAGTGATGAGAGGCGCGGTGCAGCATAGCCCCTTCCCTTGTCCCCTGTATTTCTCCATTTCGTGGAGCAGTGGCTTTAAACTGCAAGCTTAAGGTCTGACAACGGGGTTAGTTAGATTTATAGGTACTTTTACATTAAGGTATTGACGAAAATAAAGGATTCGTGAGGGAAACTTTCGGTTCTATTGAAAAGTGACCTGTGTTCGTCACTTGCTTCAATTTTTGACTTTATTAGTTAGTTTATGTATTTACCGTCATGTTTTCCTTAGCTACCATCTGATAGCTTGTTCATTTCAAGTTGTACTCCTGTTGGTCTGTTTGACAATGAACATTAGTGTGTGTGTGTTTTTTAAGTAATGATCTTCAATTTCTGATCTCCCAACATTCTTTTTTTTTTCCCATATTCTCTCCTACACCCTGACCCTCTGACCCCCATATCGACATTTTGTCCACCATATTGGGTCTGTGGCTGGCACAATGTTGACTCTTCACTACACTTAATTACTGCCTCCATTGTTTTGGTAGCTGCAGTATTAGTCTGCCCTTTTTCCCATCAGTCAGCTCGGACTGAATAGGGTTTTGGTCAATTAAATCTTTTGTGGTTCGTTCAAGCGTCGCTCTGGAAGGGTTAAAAAAGTTTAACTCCTCTTGACGAGAATAAATCGTTAACAAGTATTGGTTTAAACCCGCAGTGTCTAGCTGAGCAGACTACAACTGGAGCCAAGCAACCGCCCCTGCAGGGTAGTTTGTCTTGACTAAGTCATGATATTAAATTCCTAAAAACTTTCGTATTATTTGTGTAGAACTAAGTTAATTCTTACGTACCTCGTGAAACAAGTGGTTTCTTCATTGAGTATATATTTCGTCCACTGTTTGCAAAATTTAATTTTTATCATTGCTTCGTCTGGGATCGAATAGAAAGTTTTCCCCAGTTATTTTCGTTTTCTATTCAACTCTTAAGAGGAATGAGTATGGCTGAGAGGAATGAGTGGCTGAATGTTTGAAGCATATTACACATTACATTTTACCAAAGTGTATTAATAATGCTTTAAACTCCACATGTGCCTTGGTTGCTCAGTAGGGTTCAGAAGACTGGTGAGTGGACGATGTCACTGCCAAACCAACGTGACCTGGATGGGTGAGAGGTCTCTGTAAAAGCAGTAGCCGGCACACAGCACTCGCGGACACACATCCCCACCTCATCTCTCTCTCGCCCCTCTCATACCGTCTACTTCAAGAATTCCAGACTATCGATGTTAAATATCTCGGCAAGTGGCCTACCGCAGCCGCAGTCAGCAGCAGTTTGTGGGAGCAGAGAAGGCTGAGGAAGGCGGCTGTAGTGCAGTGAAATTTTACTAGCATATTGCCACAAAACTTTGTGAAAACATTGTCATATGGACATGGAAAAAAAAGTGAATAAAGTATGGTGGGATATAAAGTGGAAGATATAAGAAATAGCTACGGACATAGGAAATAAAAGTAATCAAAGTTAACCGGAGAAAGTAAAGTATGGCCAGGAAACATTTGGAAGAAATTGAGACTATGGACTTTGAAATAATGGAATGTAAATGAAAATACCTGTCGAGTATACAAGTTGTCATTCACTGTACACTTTACACTGTCACTGTTATTGAAGTTTTACGTGTAGTGGGTGTGAATGTATTGTATTAACTTAGTAAACCAATATTGTTCTTTCACTTTCTTTAACCTATGGAGACTTACCACAAATGTCACTTATAAAAGGGGGGCCTGATTTGAGGAATATTGTATGTCTGGCGTGGAAAGTAATTCGTGTACGACATGACTTTCCCATGCTGTGAAGTGATTCTCCGGCAGCAGACGACGCCCCGCGATAGCAAGGCGTGCGGAAGACTATCGGTTTATTACATGGATAAATGCCATATCCAGAATGACACTTTTAACATGGGCACCATAGTCTGCTGCACATCGCCCCGTTATGTGGATGTATGGTTACCACTCAGCGTTGCACAAAGGGTTAAAGGGAACCATTAAGCTTGTTAAGCGATGTACTGTACTCACCTGAAGTAGAAAGAATGATAGACAGAAAGGATGAATGATACAGGAAGAGGAGGGTTGACAGAAAATATAATTAGGCAGCACTACAGGAGTGGATGTTGGTTGCCACACTATCAGCACATTAGAGTATAATAAAACTGGTGTCACTGTTAATGTATAATTTCAACTCTATAACCTTTTCCCGGAGAGGGTATATAAGTCGAGGGAGAGATGGAGGAAGAGGGAGAGAAATGGAGGGATGGGGAGATGGAGGAGAGGAGGGAGGGGGGGTAAAGGACAAGCAGAGACTGAGGAGAGAATATTTTACATAACAATGGGCAATAGCAAGAGATGCCTTATAACTATTAAACTCTGCCACTCGCACAAACGTTAGGTGATACTGGATATTAGTCTTGGACATATTTAGCTATATTATTTCTCCATCCATAAGCAGCCTTTCTTCTTCAGACAACCTAAGAGCACAATGTAACATCTGGCGTATTTGTGAGGGAAGATGAGAGAGACTGGCTGCTGTGGTCTACACGTAGTCAGGAAAGCTACAACGTAGGACAGATTTAGCAGTTTATTTCATCCTTATGCAAGATTTTTCGTGCTAGTCAACCTCAGGGCACGAGTAACAACTGGCGTGTCTGTGTGAGAGAAGATGAGAGAGTTGACAGTTGTGGTTTACACGCGAAGCCAAGCATGTGCTCCTGTCAGCTAGCGTCTGTGATTCTTGTTAACATTTACAGAGTCCATGTTACGGATCGCCTTCTTGATAACGCGTCCTTTTTAAAGTTTCATTGCTATCTAAAAAAAAAAAAAAAAAAAAAAAAAAAAAAAAAAAAAGACTGTTTTGGAGGACTGTTGCTTAATACAGTTCCATTACTTGTTGTAAATTTGATCCTCCATTTTCTTCCAGTACACAGTAGCACCTGTATATAGAAATTACACCCCTGACTTAAAATGGTGCATACAAACACGTGTCAAAATGTTTTCATGCTTCTACGCCCCTTGTCAAATCATATTCTGGTGACGAGACGTGCTAGAGTGTGTTAAGGTGCGTGTGCTTGCCTGTGCGTCTTGTAGAATCGTGTAGCAATAGTGTGTCAAGGTGCGTGTGTTTGCCTTTACGTCTGGTAAAAACATATGCTGGCGACTGGACATGCAAAAGTGTCTCAGCGTGCGTCTACATGCTTCTCTTGTCTCCCTGTCTGCTTCACTGCCTGCCGAGCCTACCTCTTCCAACAACACGGAACACTGGAGGATATTAATATTCCAGTCAACGCAGGTGCATGTGCGTGCGGGCGTGTCATCATCATTATCATCATCGTCGTCGTTATCTTCCTCCGCCTCCTCTTCCTCCTCCTCCTCCTCCTCAGCGCCATCTTGAGATACACACGCATTAAAGCAGCTCCGCATATCCAAGTGTTTCAACCACAAGCTTGAGTGAAGATAGGTGTCAAAGTGAATCAGATAAGTGTATAAGAGTCGTAGACATATTTCCCCCGTGTAAAGTATTTAAATAGATTTCATGTAAAAGTTTTAGAGCGGGTTAAAGGTGTAAAGCGTTCGCGTGTTCCTTTGTTTACATATACCGCCACCCTCCACTTCGTATTCCTGCCCTTTCCCGCCGTTATTTCTGGTCTCAGACATATTATAGTTTATTTTCCCGCAGATCAAGGTCAGTTAGAACGATATCTAACAAACAGATTATCTTTTCTCACTAGTACAGTAAATGGTGCAGTGAACCGAAAGTGTAATTACCTAGAAGCTCTCTTTGTTTTTGTTTCACTTTCATCCTTGTACGTCTTACTTTAAAGTCTAACGTAACAAATACTAAGTTGCTTGCTAGTTTAGTGCAAGTGAATAGCATTGTCTTCTGTATAGAGTAACAACTGTGTGATTGATGTTACACCAGTGAAATAGTTTTTGCAACACAAACCGTTGTCCACTGAGTGAAGCTAGGTGTTTATTTTGATTTCTCCCCAACATTCCATTGTTATTTTCTTTTTTCCTTTTTCTCCCAGTGAATCAGTTTATGGTGTACTTCCACAATACATGGTAAGCTAGATCATACCATAGCAAGTAGATTTTCTTTACATTTTACACAGTTCATGGTAAGTTAGGTTGTACCATAGGAAACATTTTCTACTCTTTTTACACTGGTAAAAGAATTCATGTAGGTTGGCTTGTGCTACAGCAGGTGGATTTTCTATTCTTTTTATACTGTTAAAGGAAGATAGTATACAAAAAGTAAGTGAATCTCCCTAGAAATTCAATTTTTCATTTATAGAGTAAATTGTCCATTTTTAACAACATCCCTTAACCAGTTGTATATTATTTTTATTTTCAGTTGTTCACTGAGAGAAGCTAGGTTTTTATTTTGATTTTTTCCCCAACATTCCATTGTTATTTTTTTTTGTTTTTGTTTTTCCTTTTTCTCCAGTGAATCAGTGTATGGTGTATTTCCACAATTCATGGTAAGCTAGATCATACCCTAGCAAGTAGATTCCCTTTTCATTTTACACAGTTCATGTTAAGGTAGGTTGTACCATAGCAAGCAGATTTTCTGTTCCTTTTACACTGGTAAAAGAATCCATGTAGGTTGGATTGTGCCATAGCAGGTAGATTTTCTATTCTTTTTATACTGGTAAAGGAAGATAATATATAAAAAGTAAGTGAACCTCCCTAGAAATTCAATATCTCATATATAGAGTAAATTGACCATTTGTAACAACATCCATTAACCAGTTGTATACTATTTTTTATTTGTGTGGGATTGTGGAAATATTGCTGCAAAATGCCATCTACCCTAAAGGCCTGCCAGGAGTGTACTGGTCGCTTTGCGGCTCAGTATTTTTCAAATTACTTTTCGACGCCTGTGTGCAAACTATGCATCTTGAGAAAAGATCTAGAAAATGGTTTAGCTGAATCGCAGAGAAATTACAGGGAACTCAAGGCAGAGTTTGAGACACTGAAAGAGTTTGTAGTGGCAAATGTAGGAGTCGGCAACAGCACTCGAGAAGGAAGAAGCATACAAACTAAGCTCGTACAAGCCCCCGCCCATCAGGCAGTCACAAATAATAGTGTATCAGTATCTTCCTCACCCAGCGATTCAGTACGTTCCTCGCCAAGCGAAGTCCCCTTTACTATGGTAAGAAATGGCGTAAAACCCGGAAAAGATTCGAGGAAGCATCTCCCCATAACTACGTATAATCGCTACCAGATCCTTGCCGAAGCGGTAAATGAGACAGAAGAAACAAGGCTTATTGGGGACTCTATTGTACGCAGTCAGCTGGAGGAATTTTGTGGACGTGCCCCCATCAGCAGAAAGAGGTACTGTTTTCCAGGAGGTGGACTAAATGATATCACAGAAGCCTGCGATGAGGTCACAAAAGACGCAAATGATCAAACTCTATACGTTATCCATGTTGGTACAAATGATCTGAAGCGCAGTAGATCAGAGGAATTGCTAGCAAAGTATCATGAAATGATCAAGCGATTCAAAACTAAGTCCAGTAATGTGATTATATCTGGTATACTCCCAAGGATCAAGGCAGAAAATAGTTTCTATGATAAGGCCTTCAGCACAAATAACCGGCTCAAATCTCTCTGCACGCAAGAGGGAGTCGACTTTGTCAATCTGTGGGACCAGTTTTATGAGCAACATATTCTATTCCAGAAAGATGGTCTCCATTTGAACTCAGTAGGAGCGGCACGGCTAGGTAGACTTCTACACGATAAAGTTGCCCTCTTCAGATCAAAAAACGCGGCACGTCCAGGAACAGTAACCTTAACGTAAATACCCACAAAGTCAGATCACCAACTGTTCGGAACAGAATTAGAGTCTGCTATGCTAACGCACGTAGTCTACGTAACAAGTTTGAGGATTTAGAATCTCTAATTTACCTAGAAAATTATGACATCATTGGCATCACAGAGTCCTGGATTAACACATCTGACCGTGACTTTCTAGCGGAATACTCACTAACAGGGTACAATATTTTCAGCTGTGAGCGACCACATCGAGCTGGTGGCGGTGTTTTACTATATGTGAAAACTAGTCTCCATCCCCTTGTGCTATCCAAACCCAGTATTACCAACATAGATGCCAGTTATGTTCAGCTAAGTATTAATTCACACAAAATAAATATATGTCTCATCTATCGTCCGCCAGCACAGTCAACTGAGACAGATGAAAAACTTTATGATCAAATTGCGGAAATTTGTTGTCAAGAGGATAGCGTAATTTTTGGAGACTTTAATCTACCGGTAACAAAGTGGGGTGAACCACTGACGGCACACTCAGGACAAGAGCTTTATACGAATCTTCAGGAAAGCGCCCTTTCCCAACACGTAGAATACCCAACAAGAGGAAACAATATCCTAGACATCATCTTGACTACAAATGATAACCTAGTCAACAACGTTGAAATAGGACCTGAGTTTAGTTCCAGTGATCATCGAACTATACAGTTTAATATTACTACTGAAAAAGTAAAAGAAACGGAGAGCAAAGAAAAGGTCCCAGATTATCGTAGAGCTAATTTCAACAGGCTCAGAGCGCTACTTGCAACTGCAGATTGGAATCAAATGTCTGAAACCGATGACATAAACCAAGCATGGGAAATATTCACCGAAAAATTTAATGAAGTGGTAAAGTCATGTGTGCCACTACGTAACAGACGTCCAGCTGGAAATAGTAAACCAAAGTGGTGGTCCAGTGAAATAAAAAGTAACTTAATAGCCAAAAAACAGGCATACCATAAATATAAAGCTACACAAAATAATGATGATAAATTACAATACGATAATCTACGCCGCACATCGAAAAGACTTATTAAACAAAGCAAAAGAGCACTGGAGATCCACATTGCTAATACGTGCAAATCAAATCCTAAAGAATTTTACAGTTACATTAGAAAGAAAAAGGTTATGACTACATCAATAGGTCCTCTAGAAACAAACAATGGCAGACACACTGAAAATGAGGTCGAAATGGCAAACATTCTTAACGATTACTTTGCGTCTGTTTTTACAGTAGAAAACACCACCAGAAACCTACTGTTACCCACAAACCAAGCAAATAGCACAGTCCTTAGTAACTATGCTATCCATAATAATGATATCCTTTCAGCCATAAATAGTACGGACATAAACAAAACCCCTGGCCCCGATAAAATATCACCGAGAATTCTCAAAGAAGCAAAACATGAGTTACTGCTGCCACTCTCTGTCTTATTCAATAAATCATTAAGTACTGGGAAAGTTCCACGCGAATGGAAACTAGCAAATGTAACACCAATTTTCAAAAAAGGAAATGAGTCGCACCCAGGAAATTACAGACCAATCAGCTTAACATCAGTAGTGTGCAAGTTAATGGAAAAAATCATAAGAGATAAAATAGTTAATTATCTAGAAGAAAATAATATGATTAAAGACTCACAACATGGATTCAGACATCGTCGTTCATGCTTAACTAACCTACTGGACTTCTTCCATGATGTTTACAAATCATACGATGACTCAAGAGCAGTAGATATAATTTACCTCGACTTTCAGAAAGCATTTGACACTGTCCCTCACAAGCGTCTCATGAGAAAAATAGAAGCACATGGAATAAAAGGAAAGACGCAAAAATGGTTACAAGACTGGCTGTCAGACCGAAAACAGCGAGTTGTGATAAACGGAAAGGAATCCAAATGGCATAATGTGATCAGCGGCGTTCCCCAAGGCTCAGTACTTGGACCGATACTTTTTATTATCTATATAAATGACATTGATGAGGGTCTAAATTGTAAAGTATCCAAATTTGCAGATGATACTAAAATAACCAGTAAAGTCACTTCAAAATTACAGTGGCAGCAGTTACAAAGTGACCTTAATACTTTAGCAAGCTGGGCAGAAAAATGGCAAATGAAATTCAACACAGAAAAATGTAAAGTACTTCATATTGGAAGTAACAATGTCCATGCAAATTACAAAATGAACAATATTCAGTTATCAAGTACAGACAGTGAAAAGGATCTTGGTGTGATAATATCAAATGACCTAAAACCAAGCAAGCAGTGTACCGATGCGGTAAAAATTGCAAACAAGCTAGTGGGTTTTATTGGAAGAACTTTCGAGTTTAAATCGGAAAAAGTCATACTTGCCTTGTACAACTCGCTAGTGCGCCCCATCTTGAGTATTGTGTGCAATTCTGGTCTCCGTACTACAGAAAGGACATTGAAAAATTAGAGAAAATTCAGCGAAGAATCACAAAAATGGTACCACGACTTAGAAACAAACCATATGAGGAACGCCTTGAAGAACTTAAATTATTTAGCCTAACGAAGCGCAGGTTAAGAGGGGACCTTATTGAAGTTTTCAAAATCATGAAGGGATATGACAACTTAGACATGAATAAATATTTTGATATAGACCGGTCGAGTCAAACCAGAAGTAATGGCTGCAAAATCATGGGAAAACGATTCCAATCCCACGAAGCAAAATACTTCTTCTTTAACAGAGTTGTAAATATCTGGAACAGATTACCCTCAGATACCGTGAACAGTATCTCAATTGAGACATTCAAAAACAAATTAGACAAGTATTTGCATGAAAATCCTCAGCTGACTCTTTTTCTGTCCGAATAACTTGCTTTTATAGCTACGGTACATGTAAGTTCATGCCCCCTTAGTCTACAAGACACCCCGTAAACAATGTATCCGTACATAGTGTTGCGTCACGATATTATACATTTTCAATTTATTCGGTGCAAACAAAGCAATATAAGCACAGATTAGGATCTGCACAGATAACCCTGAGTTAACGGTCACTACTCTTACTTTCGACCTGTGATGGGCTGTGGATCACTGAGGGTCCCTGTTAGTCAAGTGACCACCATCGGGATTTTTTTTAATGTACCAGGGGTCACTGCTTCAGGATGAAACTTGTGTACTGTCCCACATGGGAGAGTTCCTTGTCTCAGTGGAGTGAACGGAGCTATTGCCTGATTGACTGCTGCCTACCTAAAAAGCGCCAGGGAAGGTTGCCGCACCACCCCTAAACATCCACTCTGTGCATTGCACATCCACACTGTGCACTGTGCAGTCCCCTTTTTTCTAAGACACCCGTCCTATATACTTTTCAGTCTCCCCAGCGCAAAGAAAGCAATATAAGCACAGATTAGGAGCTGCACAGATAACCCTGAGTTAACGGTCGCTACTCTTACTTTCGACCTGTGATGGGCTGTGGATCACTGAGGGTCCCTGTTAGTCAAGTGACCACCATCGGGATTTTTTTTTAATGTACCAGGGGTCACTGCTTCAGGATGAAACTTGTGTACTTGTCCCACATGGGAGAGTTCCTTGTCTCAGTGGAACAAACGGAGCTAGGGCCTGATTGACTGCTGCCTACCTTAAAAGCGCCAGGCAAGGCTGCTGCACCACCCCTAAACATCCACACTGTGCAGTGTGTAGCTTCCACGTTATGTCCACAGACTTCCCATTAACTCAATGTAACTGGTTTATAATGTCATGCCGTAACTATTATTTTATTTGTTTACTTTCTCTTTCAGGTTACTCTATCGGGTAGCTTATAGATAAAGTATTATAGAATGTGACTTTTCCTTTCCAGTGTTTCCTATAAAATTTCCATGTCAGTTTTTCCATGCTGCATGGTGGTTTTTCTCACTTTTTCCTGGAGGGTTTGGTGGTGGGGGGAGCCTTCTTGCTTTCCTATCCTTATCCTTCAACATGTAGAGTTAGATCTTGTAGTCATAGTTTTCTCTAACAAGCAGCCTCGAAAGGACCATAAGGTCTGTTGCTGTTTGCTTTCCTGTGTAATCCTGTGTAATCCTCCTCCTCCTCCTCCTCCTCCGTGGCTGTGTCTCCCTGCAGGGTAACACTCTACAAAAGGTGGTGTTCGTGCTGGCTGACGATACATCCTGAAACCTTCCTTAAATACCTTGCCTAAAGGCCCGTCCAGACGATCGAGCAATGCCCGCGGGCACAAGCGAGCAGTTTGCCTGTTGACGGGCTCACCGCTTGTGCCCGCGGGCACAAGCGGTGAGCCCGTCAACAGGCAAACTGCTCGCTTGTGCCCGCGGGCATTGCTCGATCGTCTGGACGGGCCTTTATGGGTCAAAGTATCCTCGTGTGTTACTAATCCAAACTAAACGGATAATAATATAGCACTTAAAGCAACAATAAGGTGTGATACGCAAAATAATTGGCTTAAGAAGTGTTGCGGTGTGCCATGCCAACGAGAGGGGCATAAATGGTGTGTCGTGTGGTCGTAAAGCTTAGTTAGTTACCGGGAGCATCACCCACACTGTTAACGCCAAGCCTTTCTCCTCCCTGTCAGTGCCGCCGTCACCACCTTTTCCTCCCTCTTGTCTTCATTACCTGTCAGCCTTCGTCCCCAGGTGCTGAGGAGGAGCCTACACGTGGTGGCACTGTGCACTCATAGTTTCCTGCACCTCTCCATGAGAAGGGTCTTGGTCTGACTCTTGTAAGAAGCTTTCTACCACACTGGGGTTAAGGATATCTACACGTTGCATGTACTGTACTGGACATGTACGACGGTCCCGTAGGAGCAGTTTCTGATTGTGGTCGACGGGTCTGCTCAGCTAGACTAACCGATGTTCAGCAACAACCTGTTCTGTCTACCCGTCCGTCTGACTCCCTGTCTCATCCTTTGAGTCTCCTGTCCATTGGCAATAGCCACCATGCATTTCAGATAGCAGAACCCTCAGGCACATTAGTCATGCAGACATATCACTCATATCTTCCTCATCTTCTGTTGCCATCATGCACTTCGGTAAACAGACTCTCCATGCACACCCTCCCCACGGCGAGGTGCAGGGAAATATATGGAGGTTTGGCTCGCGGATGCATGTCGCTGCTGCTCCACCCAGGGTGTCCAACGCCACCACGCACAGGCTTCTCATCAGCGCCAGGCAAAACATATAGGAATATATAGTATGCAGGCAAGAAAGCAATCTAGTTGGCTGGCAGGCTGACAGGTAGGCAGGTGGTGTTAAACATAATATACAGTAAAAAAAAAAAAAAAAAAAGGAAAAGGTGACAAAAGAGGCAAGGAATACACAGTAAAATCTGAAAAAAAAAAAAAAAAAAAAAAAAAAAGGCAAGAAATGTACAATGAAAAAAAATGAGAGGAGGAAATATATATACACTGACGATGACAAATTTCTGGCCAGGGATGCCCTCTTCCTACTGCTGTATACCCAGGTAAGAGGGTAGAGGGGGACGAAACGACCTCCACCCCAACCCCCCCATACCCCTACCCACCCATCCCCCACCCGTCATTCTTAACTCGCAGTTACATCTGAAGCTGATTTCCTGCTTAACATTCTTGGTGCCACTGCTGATACAAACATAAAACACTGGGACGTGTTACAAGTATATAATATAACCATCAACACGCCGCAGCAAGAACACAATGCTTTATGATGGTGACGATAAAACAAACACGTTAACATTCAGGGTTGCCAAGGTCGCGGTTTTCCCGCCAAATTGGGCTCGTTTTGAAGCTCTTCCGCGGGCAGATTTTACCGGTCGCGGGTTGCGGTTTTTTGGGCTGGTTTGAAAACTGTCGCGGTTGTTTGGGCTAGTATGGAGTTAAACCACATCACGACAATATACTGAGAGAGAGAGAGAGAGAGAGTTTAAACATATGGCGGAGAGAGACCCCCCTAATACTCCCACAGGGACCAGTGGATGCAGCCAGTGCGGAGACTCCGGAGAGAGTTTTGTTTTATCCCAATTATCGTTGCCAGCAAGTACTGCTGCAGTAGAGAGGATTTTCTCTCAGTATAATTTAGTGAAAAGTAAATGAAGAAACAGACAGCAACATGAAACAGTTGAAAACACTCTTCATGTTAGAGCAATATGCAGACATAAAATCTGTTGTAATGATTTCACAAACAAAATTATGTTAGCAAATTTCACATATGACGTACACAGCAACGAAACACAGTGATGATGATCATATAGATTTTTGAATAATATAAGTGTGATGGAAAGTTGACTCAGAGGGAGAGAAAATACCTTCACTTGCATGTTGTATTATCTAGTGTAATGATAAGTATATTTCAACAGAATCATTGTTGTTTTATGGGCAATAGTGTTTTTATGGGAAATAGGGAAAGTTTAAGTGAATCAAGTGATCATTTCAGGCATTAATAGGGACCTATATATGAATTATTAATATAAAACACTAATTTCGCATAAATAGAGGATTTTTAAAAAAATTATTGGTGTTGGGCTACTTTTGGGCTGGTTTTCAGTTGGGTTTCCGCGGGCAGAGCAGGGTGCGACTTGGCAACCCTGAACTCAGGCCTCGTGTGTTTGGTGCACCGCTTAGCGCGCGCGCGCGCACACACACACACACACACACACACACACACACACTCACACACTCTCACTCTCACACACACTCACTCTCACACACTCTCACTCACACACTCTCACTCTCACTCACACACTCTCACTCTCACTCACACACTCTCACTCTCACTCACACACTCTCACTCACACTCACTCTCACTCTCACTCACACTCACTCTCACTCTCACTCACTCTCACTCACACACTCTCACTCTCACTCACACACTCTCACTCTCACTCACTCTCACTCTCACTCACACACTCTCACTCACACTCACACACTCTCACTCACACTCACACACTCTCACTCACACTCACACACTCTCACACACACACACTCTCACACTCACACACTCTCACACTCACACACTCTCACTCACACTCCCACACTCTCACTCACACTCACACACTCTTACTCACACTCGCACACTCACACACTCTCACTCACACACTCTCACTCACACTCACACACTCTCACTCACACTCACACTCACTCACACTCACACACACACACAGTCTCACACACACACACACTCTCACACACACACTCACACACACACTCTCACACACACACACTCTCACACACACACACTCTCACACACACACACTCTCACACACACACACTCTCACACACACACTCTCACACACACACTCTCACACACACACACACTCTCACACACACACACACACACACACACACACACACACTCTCACACACACACACTCTCACACACACACACACACACACACTCTCACACACACACACTCTCACACACACACACACACACTCTCACACACACACTCTCACACACACACACTCTCACACACACACACTCTCACACACACTCACACACTCACACACTCACTTACACCAACAGCAAAACCAAGACCAAGACCAACACCAACCAACCCACACCAACACCAACCCACCAACCCACCCACCAACCAACCCACACCAACACCAACCCACCAACCAACCCACACCAACACCAACCCAATAACCAACCCACACCAACACCAACCCACACCAA
The DNA here is from genome assembly GCF_032717465.1 of Coenobita brevimanus. NCBI lineage: Eukaryota > Metazoa > Arthropoda > Malacostraca > Decapoda > Coenobitidae > Coenobita > Coenobita brevimanus. The sequence continues at coordinate 45,844,065 of NC_137016.1, read as the reverse complement.
CACCAACCCACACCAACACCAACCCACCAACCAACCCACACCAACACCAACCCACCAACCAACCCACACCAACACCAACCCACCAACCAACCCACACCAACACCAACCCACCAACCAACCCACACCAACACCAACCCACACCAACACCAACCAACCCACCAACCAACCAACACCAACCAACCCACCAACCAACCCACACCAACACCAACCAACCAACCAACCCACCAACCAACCCACACCAACACCAACCCACCAACCAACCCACCAACCAACCCACACCAACACCAACCCACCAACCAACCCACACCAACACCAACCCACCAACCAACCCACACCAACACCAACCCACCAACCAACCCACACCAACACCAACCCACCAACCAACCCACACCAACACCAACTAACCCACCAACCAACCCACACCAACACCAACCCACCAACCAACCCACCAACCAACCCACACCAACACCAACCCACACCAACACCAACCCACCAACCAACCCACCAACCAACCCACCAACCAACCCACACGAACACCAACCCACACCAACACCAACCCACACCAACACCAACCCACACCAACACCAACCCACACCAACACCAACCCACCAACCAACCCACCAACCAACCCACCAACCAACCCACACCAACACCAACCAACCAACCAACCCACAAACCAACCCAAACCAACCAACACCAACCAACCAACCCACACCAACCCATACCAACACCAACCAACCAACCCACACCAACCAACCTACACCAAAAAACCAACCAACCGACACCAACCAACTAACCACCCAACCAACCAACCCACACCAACCAACCAACCCACACCAACCAACCAACCCACACCAACCAACCAACCCACACCAACCAACCAACCCACACCAACCAACCCACACCAACCAACCAAACCACACCAACCAACCAAACAACCAACCAACACCAACCAACCAAACAACACACACCAACCAACCAACCAACACCAACCAAAACCAACCAACCAACCAACACCAACCAACCAAACAACACCAACCAACCAACCAACACCAACCAACCAACACCAACCAACCAACACCAACCAACCAACCAACACCAACCAACCAACACCAACCAACCAACCCACACCAACCAACCAACCCACACCAACCAACCAACCCACACCAACCAACCCACACCAACCAACCCACCAACCAACCCACCAACCAACCCACATCAACCAACCAACCCACACAAACCAACCAACCCACACCAACCAACCAACCCACACCAACCAACCAACCCACACCAACCAACCAACCCACACCAACCAACCAACCCACACCAACCAACCAACCCACACCAACCAACCAACCCACACCAACCAACCAACCCACACCAACCAACCCACACCAACCAACCAACCAACCCACACCAACCAACCAACCAACATCAACCAACCAACCAACCAAGACCAACCAACCAACCACCACCAACCAACCAACACCAACCAACCAAACAACACCAACCAACACCAACCAACCAACCCACACCAACCAACCCACACCAACCAACCCACACCAACCAACCCACACCAACCAACCCACACCAACCAACCAACCCACACCAACCAACCAACCCACACCAACCAACCAACCCACACCAACCAACCAACCCACACCAACCAACCAACCCACACCAACCAACCAACCCACACCAACCAACCAACCCACACCAACCAACAAACCCACACCAACCAACCAAACAACACCAACCAACCAAACAACCAACCAATACCAACCAACCAACACACATCAACCAACCAACACACATCAACCAACCAACAAACACATACCAACACCAACCAACCAACAACAACCAACCAACACCAACCAAACAACCAACACCAACCAACCAACACTAACCAAACAACCAACACCAACCAACCAACACCAACCAAACAACCAACACCAACCATCACCAACCAACACCAACCAACCAACACCAACCAACCAACACCAACCAACCAATACCAACCAACCAACACCAACCAACCAACACCAACCAACCAACACCAACCAACCAACACCAACCAACCAACACCAATGAAACCCATACCAACCAACCAACACCAACCAACCAACATCAACCAACCCACACCAACCAACCAACCCACACCAAACCAACCAACCAACCCACATCAACCAACCAACCAACCCACACCAACCAACCAACCCACACCAATCAACCAACCCACACCAACCAACCAACCCACACCAACCAACCAACCCACACCAACCAACCAACCCACACACACCAACCAACACCAACCAACCAACCCACACCAACCAATCCACACCAACCCACCAACCAACACCAACCAACCAACCCACCAACCAACACCAACCAACCAACACCAACCAACCCACACAAACCAACCAACCCACACAAACCAACTCACACCAACCAACCAACCCACACAAACCAACCAACCCACACCAACCAACCAACCAACCCACACCAACCAACCAACCCACACCAACCAACCAACCAACCCACACCAACCAACCAACCCACACCAACCAACCAACCCACACCAACCAACCAACCAACACCAACCAACCAACCAACACCAACCAACCCACACCAACCAACCCACACCAACCAACCAACCCACACCAACCAACCAACCCACACCAACCAACCAACCCACACCAACCAACCAACACACCAACCAACCAACCCACACCAACCAACCAACCCACACCAACCAACCAACCCACACCAACCAACCAACCCACACCAACCAACCAAACAACACCAACCAACCAAACAACCAACCAATACCAACCAACCAACACACATCAACCAACCAACAAACACATACCAACACCAACCAACCAACAACAACCAACCAACACCAACCAAACAACCAACACCAACCAACCAACACTAACCAAACAACCAACACCAACCAACCAACACCAACCAAACAACCAACACCAACCAACCAACCAACACCAACCAACCAACACCAACCAACCAACACCAACCAACCAACACCAACCAACCAACACCAATCAACCAACACCAACCAACCCACACCAACCAACCAACCAAAACCAACCAACCAACCAACACCAACCAACCAACATCAACCAACCCACATCAACTAACCAACCCACATCAACCAACCAACCCACGCCAACCAACCAACCCACACCAACCAACCAACCCACACCAATCAACCAGCACCAACCAACCAACCCACACCAACCAACCAACCCACACACACCAACCAACACCAACCAACCAACCCACACCAACCAATCCACACCAACCAACCAACCTACACCAACCAACCAACCAACCCACCAACCAACACCAACCAACCAACACCAACCAACCAACACCAACCAACCAACACCAACCAACCAACCCACACCAACCAACTCACACCAACCAACCAACCCACACCAACCAACTCACACCAACCAACCCACACCAACCAACCAACCCACACCAACCAACCAACCCACACCAACCAACCAACCCACACCAACCAACCAAACAACAAAACCACACCAAACAACAAACCCACACCAACCAACCAAACAACCAACCAACACCAACCAACCAACACCAACCAACCAACCAACACACACCAACCAACAAACACCAACCAACACCAACCAACCAACCAACCAACACCAACCAAACAACACCAAAACAACCAACACCAACCAAACAACACCAAAACAACCAACACCAACCATCCAACACCAACCAACACCAACTAACACCAACCAACACCAACCAACCAACACCAACCAACCAACCCACACCAACAACCAACCCACACCAACAACCAACCCACACCAACAACCAACCCACACCAACACCAACCAACCCACACAAACCAACCAACCCACACCAATCAACCAACCAACCCACACCAATCAACCAACCAACCCACACCAACCAACCAACACCAACCAACCAACACCAACCAACCAACACCAACCAACCAACACCAACCAACCCACACAAACCAACCAACCCACACCAATCAACCATCACCAACCAAGCAACCCACACCAATCAACCAACACCAATCAACCAACACCAACCAAGCAACCCACACCAACCAACCAACCCACACCAATCAACCAACACCAACCAACCCACACCAACCAACCAACCCACACCAACAAACCAACCCACACCAATCAACCAACACCAACCAACCCACACCAACCAACCAACCCACACCAACCAAACAACCAACACCAACCAACAAACCCACACCAACCAACCAACCAACACCAACCAACCCACACCAACCAACCAAACCCACCAACCAACCAACACCAACCAACCCACACCAACCAACCAACCCACACCAACCAACCAAACCACACCAACCAACCAAACCACACCAACCAACCAACACCAACCAAACAATCAACACACACCAACCAACCAACACACACCAACCAACACCAACCAACCAACCAACACCAACCAACCGACCAACACCAACCAACCAACACCAACCAACCAACACCAACCAACCAACCAACACCAACCAAAAAACCAACATCAACTAACCAACACCAACCAACCAACCCACACCAACCAACCAACCAACACCAACCAACTCACACCAACAAACCAACCCACACCAACCAACTCACACCAACCAACCCACACCAACCAACCCACACCAACCAACCAACCAACACCAACCAACCAACCAACACCAACCAACCAACACCAACCAACCAACCAACACCAACTAACACCAACCAACCAACACCAACCAACCAACCCACACCAACACCAACCAACCCACACCAACCAACCCACACCAACCAACCAACCCACACCAACCAACCAACCAACCCACACCAATCAACCAACCAACCAACCCACACCAATCAACCAACCAACCAACACCAACCAACCAACCCACACCAACCAACCAACCCACACCAACCAACCAACCCACACCAACCAACCAACCCACACCAACCAACCAACCAACACCAACCAACCAACCCACACCAACCAACCAACCAACACCAACCAACCCACACCAACCAACCAACCCACACCAACCAACCAACCCACACCAACCAATCCACACCAACCAACCAACCAACACCAACCAACCCACACCAACCAACCAACCCACCAACCAACCAACACCAACCAACCCACACCAACCAACCAACCCACACCAACCAACCAACCCACACCAACCAACCAAACAACCAACCAACACCAACCAACAAATCAACACACACCAACCAACCAACACACACCAACCAACACACCAACCAACACCAACCAACACCAACCAACCAACACACACCAACCAACACCAACCAACCAACACCAACCAACACCAACCAGCCAAACCAACCAACACCAACCAACCAAAACCAACCAACCGACCAACACTAACCAACACCAACCAACCAACAACCAACCAACAACAACCAACCAACACCAACCAATCAACACCAACCAACCCACACCAACCAACCAACCAACACCAACCAAAAAACCAACATCAACCAACTAACCAACACCAACCAACCCACACCAACCAACCAACCACCCAACAACCAACCAACCAACCACCCAACATCAACCAACCAACCAACACCAACCAACTCACACCAACCAACCCACACCAACCAACTCACACCAACCAACCAACCCACACCAACCAACCAACCCACACCAACCAAACAACCAACAAAAACCAACCAACCCACAAAAACCAACCAACCCACACCAACCAACCAACCCACACCAATCAACCCACACCAACCAATCCACACCAACCAACCAACCAACCAACCAACACCAACAAACCAACACACACCAACCAACCAACACACACCAACACACACCAACCAACATACACCAACCAACCAACACACACCAACTAACCCACACCAACCAACCCACACCAACCAACCAAACCACATCAACCAACCAAACCACAACCACATCAACCAACCAAACCACATCAACCAACCAACCCAGACAAACCAACCAACCCACACAAACCAACCAACCCACACAAATCAACCAACACCAACCAACCCACACCAACCAACCAACCCACACCAACCAACTAACCAACACCAACCAACCCACACCAACCAACCAACCCACACCAACCAACCCACACCAACCAACCAACACCAACCAACCAATCGACACCAACCAACCAACACCAACCAACCAACACACACCAACCAACCAACACACACCAACCAAAACCAACCAACCAACCAAAACCAACCAACCAACCAAAACCAACCAACCCACACCAACCAACCCACACCAACCAACCAACCCACACAAACCAACCAACCCACACCAACCAACCAACCCACACCAATCAACCATCACCAACCAAGCAACCCACACCAATCAACCAACACCAACCAAGCAACCCACACCAACCAACCAACCCACACCAATCAACCAACACCAACCAACCCACACCAACCAACCAACACCAACCAACCCACATCAACCAACCAACCCACCAACCAACCAACCCACCAACCAACCAACCCACACCAACCAACCAACTCACACCAACCAACCCACCAACCAACCAATACCAACCAACCAAACCACACCAACCAACCAAAGAACCAACTAACACCAACCAACCAGTCAACACACACCAACCAACACACACCAACCAACACCAACCAACCAAAACCAACCAACCGACCAACGCCAACCAACACCAACCAACCAACAACAACCAACCAACACCAACCAATCAACAACCAACCAACCAACACCAACCAAAAAACCAACATCAACCAACACCAACCAAAAAACCAACATCAACCAACTAACCAACACCAACCAACCAACCATCACCAACCAACCACCCAACATCAACCAACCAACACCAACCAACTCACACCAACCAAAAAACCAACATCAACCAACTAACCAACACCAACCAACCAACCATCACCAACCAACCACCCAACATCAACCAACCAACACCAACCAACTCACACCAACCAACCCACACCAACACACTCACACCAACCAACCAACCCACACCAACCAACCAACCCACACCAACCAAACAGCCAACAAAAACCAACCAACCCACAAAAACCAACCAACCCACAAAAACCAACCAACCCACACCAACAAACCAACCCACACCAATCAACACACACCAACCAACCAACACACACCAACCAACACACACCAACCAACCAACACCAACAAACCAACACACACCAACCAACCAACACACACCAACCAACACACACCAACCAACCCACACCAACCAACCAACCCACATCAACCAACCAACCCAGACAAACCAACCAACCCACACAAACCAACCAACCCACACAAATCAACCAACACCAACCAACCCACACCAACCAACTAACCAACACCAACCAACCAACCCACACCAACCAACCAACCCACACCAACCAACCAACCCACACCAACCAACCAACACCAACCAACAAACCAACCAACCCAGACAAACTAACCAACCCACACAAATCAACCAACACCAACCAACCCACACCAACCAACTAACCAACACCAACCAACCAACCCACACCAACCAACCAACACCAACCAACCAATGACACCAACCAACCAACACACACCAACCAAAACCAACCAACCAAAACCAACCAACCAACCAAAACCAACCAACCAACCAAAACCAACCAACCAACCAAAACCAACCAACCAACACCAACTAACCAACCCACACCAACCAACACCAACCAACCAACACCAACACCAACTAACCAACACCAACCAACCAACCAAAAATCAACCAACACCAACCAAATAACCAACCAACCAAACCACACCAAAAAAACAACCCACACCAATCAACCAACCAACACCACCCAACCAACCAACACCACCCAACCAACCAACCAAGCAACACCAACCAACCAAGCAACACCAACCAACCCACACCAACCAATCCCAACAAACCAACCAACCAACACCAACCAACCCACACCAACCAACCCACGAACCAACCAACACCAACCAAATAACCCACACCAACCAACCAACCCACACCAACCAACCAACCCACCAACCAACACCAACCAACCAAACCACACCAACCAACCAAAGAACCAACCAACACCAACCAACCAATCAACACACACCAACCAACCAAAACACACCAACACCAATCAACCAACCAACACCAACCAACCAAAACCAACCAACCGACCAACGCCAACCAACACCAACCAACCAACAACAACCAACCAACAACAACCAATCAACACCAACCAACCAACCAACTAACACCAACCAACCAACTAACCAACACCAACACCAACCAACATCAACCAACACCAACCAACCAACTAACCAACACCAACACCAACCAACATCAATCAACTAACCAACACCAACCAACCAACCATCACCAACCAACCACCCAACATCAACCAACCAACACCAACCAACTCACACCAACCAACTCACACCAACCAACCCACACCAACCAACCAACCCACACCAACCAACCAACCCACACCAACCAAACAGCCAACAAAAACCAACCAACCCACAAAAACCAACCAACCCACACCAATCAACACACACCAACCAACCAACACACACCAACCAACACACACCAACCAACAAACACCAACAAACCAACACACACCAACCATCCAACACACACCAACCAACACACACCAACTAACACACACCAACCAACATACACCAACCAACAACCAACACACACCAACCAACCAACCCACATCAACCAACCAACCCAGACAAACCAACCAACCCACACAAATCAACCAACACCAACCAACCCACACCAACCAACCAACCCACACCAACCAACTAACCAACACCAACCAACCAACCCACACCAACCAACTAACCAACACCAACCAACCAATCGACACCAACCAACCAACACCAACCAACCAACACACACCAACCAACCAACACACACCAACCAAAACCAACCAACCAACCAAAACCAACCAACCAACCAAAACCAACCAACCAACCAAAACCAACCAACCAACCCACACCAACCAACCAACCCACACCAACCAACCAACACCAACTAACCAACCCACACCAACCAACCAACACCAACACCAACCAACCAACACCAACCAACCAACACCAACACCAACCAACCAACCAAAAATCAACCAACACCAACCAACACCAACCAAATAACCAACCAACCAAACCACACCAAAAAAACAACCCACACCAATCAACCAACCAACACCAACCAACCAACCAAGCAACACCAACCAACCAAGCAACACCAACCAATAAACCAACCAACCCACACCAACCAACCAACCAACCTACACCAACCAGAAAACCCAAACCAATCAACCAACCAACAACAACCAATTAACCCACACCAACCAACCAACACCAACCAACCAACACCAACCAACCAACCCACACCAACCAACCAACCCACACCAACCAACCAACCCACACCAACCAACCAACCCAAACCAACCAACCAACCCACACCAACCAACCAACCCACACCAACCAACCAACCCACACCAACCAACCAACCCACACCAACCAACCAACCCACACCAACCAACCAACCCACACCAACCAACCAACCCACACCAACCAACCAACCCACACCAAACAACCAACCAACACTAACCAACCAACCAACACCAACCAACCAACACCAACCAATCAACCCACACCAACCAACCAACTCACAACAAAAAATTAACCCACACCAACCAACCAACCCACACCAACCAACCCACACCAACCAAGCAACACACACCAAAAAACCATCCCACACCAACCAACCAACCCATACCAACCAACCAACCCACACCAACCAACCAACGCACACCAAACAACCAACTCACACCAACCAACCAACTCACAACAAAAAATTAACCCACACCAACCAACCAACCCACACCAAACAACCAACCCACACCAACCAAGCAACACACACCAAAAAACCATCCCACACCAACCAACCAACCCATACCAACCAACCAACCCATACCAACCAACCAACCCACACCAACCAACCAACGCACACCAAACAACCAACTCACACCAACCAACGAACCAACCAACACCAACCAACCAACACACCAAAAAATCAACACACACCAACCAACCAACCCACACCAAACAACCAACCAACACCAACCAACCAACACACCAACCAACCAACCAAAACCAACCAACCAACCAAAACCAACCAACCAATCCACACCAACCAACCAACACCAAAAAAACAACTAACACCAACCAACCAACCAACACCAACAAATCAACTAACATCAAAAAACCAACTAACACCAACCAACCAACACCAACCAATCAACTAACACCAACCAACCAACCCACACCAACCAACCAAAACCCACCAACCAACCCACACCAACCAACCAACCAACACCAACCAACCAATCACCACCAACCAACCAACCCACCCCACCCAATAAGCTACACCAACCAACCAACCCACACCAACCAACAAACCCACCCCACCCAATAACCCACAAGAATCAACCAACCCACACCAACCAACCAACACCAATCAACCAACCCAAACCAACCAACGAACCACCACCAACCAACCAACCCACACCAAACCAACCAACCCACACCAACCAACCAACCCACACCAACCAACCAACCCACACCAAATAAGCAACCCACACCAACCAACCAACCAACACCAATCAACCAACCAAAACCAACAAACCAACACCAACCAACCAACACCAACTGACCAACCAAGCAACCAACCCACACCAACCAACTCCAACCAACCAACCAACCAACCCACACCAACCAACCAACCAACCAACCAACCAACCAACACCAACCAACCAACACCAACCAACCAACACCAACCAACCAACCCACATCAACCAACACCAACCAACCAATCAACCAACCAACCCACACCAACCAACCCACACCAACCAATCAACCAACCAACCCACACCAACAAACCAACCAAAAAACCCACACGAACCAAGACCAACCAACCAACCAACCAACCAACCAACCCACACCAACCAACCAAGCAACCCACACCAAACAACCAAAACACACCAACCAACCCACACCAACCAACCCACACCAACCAACCAACCCACACCAACCAACCAACCCACACCAACCAACCAACCCACACCAACCAACCAAGCAAAACCAACCAACCAACCAACACTAAAAACCAACCAACACCAACCAACCAAGCAACACCAACCAACCAACACCAACCAACCCACACCAATGAACCAACCCACACCAACCAACCAGCCAACCAACCCACATCAACCAACCAACCCACACCAACCAACCCACACAAACCAACCAAAACACACCAACCAACCAACTCACACCAACCAACCAACCAAATAACCCACACGAACCAACACCAACCAACCCACACCAACCAACCAACCCACACCAACCAACCAACCCACACCAACCAACCAACCCACACCAACCAACCAACCCACACCAACCAACCAACCCACACCAACCAACCAACCCACACCAACCAACCAACCCACACCAACCAACCAACCCACACCACCCAACCAAGCAGCACCAACCAACCAACCCACACCAACCAACCCACACCAACCAACCAACACTAACCAACCAACACCAACCAACCAAGCAACACCAACCAACCAACCCACACCAACGAACCAGCCAACCAACCCATATCAACCAACCAACCCACACAAACCAACCAAAACAACAACCAACCAACCCACACCAACCAACCAACCAAATTACCCACACGAACCAACACCAACCAACCTACACACACCAACCAACCCAAACCAACCAATCAACACTAACCAACCACCAACACCAACCAACCAAGCAACACCAACCAACCCACACCAACGAAACAACCCACACCAACCAACCAGCCAACCAACCCATATCAACCAACCAACCCACACAAACCAACCAAAACAAAACCAACCAACCCACACCAACCAACCAACCAAATAACCCACACGAACCAACACCAACCAACCAACCCACACCAACCAACCAACCCACACCAACCAACCAACCCACACCAACCAACCAACCCACACCAACCAACCAACCCACACCAACCAACCAACCCACACCAACCAACCCACACCAACCAACCAACCCACACCAACCAACCAACCAACACCAACCAACCCACACCAACCAACCCACACCAACCAACCAACCAAGACCAACCAACCCACACCAACCCAACCAACCACCCAAGACCAACCAACCCACACCAACCAACCAACCCACACCACCCAATCAAGCAGCACCAACCAACCAACCAACCCATACCAACCAACCAACCAACACTAACCAACCAACACCAACCAACCAAGAAACACCAACCAACAACACCAACCAACCAAGCAACACCAACCAACAACACCAACCAACCAAGCAACACCAACCAACCAACACCAACCAACCCACACCAACCAACCAAAACACACCAACCAATACCAACCAACCACACACCAACCAATACCAACCAACCAACAAACACCAACCAACACCAACCAATCAACACCAACCAACCCATACCAACCAACCAATCAACAACCAACCAACATCAACCAACCCACACCAACCAACCCATACCAACCAACCAACATCAACCAACCCACACCAACCAACCAACAAACCAACCCACATCAATCAACCAACCCACACCAACCAACCAACCCACACCAACCAACCAACCCACACACACCAACCAAACAACACCAACCAACCAACCCACACCAACAAATCCACACCAACCAACCAACCTACACCAACCAACCAACACACCAACCAACACCAACCAACCCACACCAACCAACCAACCCACACCAACCACCCCACACCAACCAACCCACACCAACCAACCAACCCACACCAACCAACCAACCCACACCAACCAACCAACCCACACCAACCACCCCACACCAACCAACCAACCCACACCAACTAACTCACGCCAACCAACCAACAACCAACCAACACCAACCAACCAACCCACACCAACGAACCAACCCACACCAACCAACCAGCCAAGCAACCCATATCAACCAACCAACCCACACAAACCAACCAAAACAAAACAACCAACCAACCAAATAACCCACACGAAACAACACCAACCAACCCACACCAACCAAACCAACCAACCCAAACCAACCAACCCACACCAACCAACCCACACCAACCAACCAACTCACACCAACCAACCAACCCACACCAACCAACCAACCCACACCAACCAACCCACACCAACCAACCCACACCAACCAACCCACACCAACCAACCAACCCACACCAACCAACCAAGCAGCACCAACCAACCAACCAACCAACCCATACCAACCAACCAACCCATACCAACCAACCAACACTAACCAACCAACCAACACCAACCAACCAAGAAACACCAACCAACAACACTAACCAACCAAGCAACACCAACCAACAACACCAACCAACCAAGCAACACCAACCAACAACACCAACCAACCAACACCAACCAACCAAAACACACCAACCAATACCAACCAACCAACAAACACCAACCAACACCAACCAACCAACAACCAACACCAACCAACCAACATCAACCAACCCACACCAACCAACCCACATCAATCAACCAGCACCAACCAACCAACCCACATCAACCAACCAACCCACACACACCAACCAAACAACCAACCAACCCACACCAACCAAACAACCAACCAACCCACACCAACAAATCCACACCAACCAACCAACCTACACCAACCAACCAACACACCAACCAACCAACACACCAACGAACACCCACCAACCTACCAACACCAACCAACCCACACCAACCAACCAACCCACACCAACCAACCAACCCACACCAACCAACCAACCCACACCAACCAACCAACCCACACCAACCAACCCACACCAACCAACCAACCAAACAACCAACCAACACCAACCAATCAACCAACACTCACCAACCAACAAACACCAACCAACACCAACCAACCAACCCACACCAACCATCCAACCCACACCAACACCAACCAACCCACACCAACCAAAAAACCCACACCAACCAACCAACCCACACCAATCAACCAACCAACCAACCAACCCACACCAACCAACCAACCCACACCAACCAACCAACCCACACCAACCAACCAACCCACATGAACCAACCAACCCACACAAACCAACCAACCCACACAAACCAACCAACCCACACCAATCAACCAACACCAACCAACCAACCCACACCAACCAACAACTCACACCAATCAACCAACACCAACCAACCAACCCACACCAACCAACCAACCCACACCAACCAACCCACACCAACCAACCAACACCAACCAACCCACACCAACCAACCAACCCACCAACCAACCAACCCACACCAACCAACCAACCCACACCAACCAACCAACCCACACCAACCAACAAACCCACACCAACCAACCAACCCACACCAACCAACCAAACCACACCAACCAACCAAACAACCAACCAACACCAACCAACCAACCAACACACACTAACCAACCAACAAACACCAACCAAAACCAACCCACACCAACCAACCAAACCACACCAGCCAACCAAACAACCAACCAACACCAACCAACCAACACACACTAACCAACCAACAAACACCAACCAAAACCAACCAACCAACACCAACCAACCAACACCAACCAAACAACCAACACCAACCGACCAACAGCAACCAACCAACACCAACCAACCAACCAACACCAACCAACCAACCCACACCAACCAACCAACCCACACCAACCAACCCACACCAACCAACCAACTCACACCAACCAACCCACAAAAACCAATCAATGCACACCAACCAACCAACCAACACCAATCAACCCACACAAACCAATCCACACCAACCAACCAACCAACAACAAACACACACCAACCAACCAACACACACCAACCAACAAACACCAACCAACCAACCCACACCAACCAACCAACTCACCAACCAACCAACCCACATCAACCAACCAACCCAGACAAACCAACCAACCCACACAAACCCAGACAAACCAACCAACCCACACAAACCCAGACAAACCAACCAACCCACACAAACCAACCAACCCACACAAACCAACCAACCCCCACCAATCAACCAACACCAACCAACCCACACCAACCAACCAACCCACACCAACCAACTAACCAACACCAATCAACCAACCAACACCAACAAATCCACACCAACCAACCAACACCAACCAACACACTCCAACCAACCAACACACCAACGAAAATCAACCAACCAACACCAACCAACCCACACCAACCAACCCACACCAACCAACCAACCCACACCAACCAACCAACCCACACCAACCAACCAACCCACACCAACCAACCAACCCACACCAACCAACCAACCCACACCAACCAACCAACCCACACCAACAAACCAACACACACCAACAAACCAAATCACACCAACCAACACACACCAACCAACCAACCCACATAAACCAACCAACCCAGACAAACCAACGAACCCACACCAACCAACCCACACCAACCAACCAACACCAACCAACACACACCAACAAACCAACCCACACCAACCAACCAACCTACACCAACCAACCAACCCACACCAACCAACCAACCCACATCAACCAACCAACCCACACCAACCAACCAACCCACACCAACCAACCAACCCACACCAACCAACTAACCCACACCAACCAATCCACACCAACCAATCAACCAACCAACACCAACCAACCAACCCACACCAACCAACCAACCCACACCAACCAACCAACCCACACCAACCAACCAACCCACACCAACCAACCAAGCAACACAAACCAACCAACCGACACCAACCAACCCAAACCAACCAACCCACACCAACCAACCAACACCAACCAACCAACACCAACTAACCAACCAACACCAACTAACCAACCTACACCAACCAACCAACACCAACACCAACTAACCAACACCAACCAACCAACAACCAACCAACACCAACCAACACCAACCAACCAAACCACACCAAAAAAACAACCCACACCAATCAACCAACCAACACCAACCAATCAACCAACACCAACCAATAAACCAACCAACCTACACCAACCAACCAACCCAAACCAATCAACCAACCCACACCAACCAACCCACACCAACCAACCAACCCACACCAACCAACCAACCCACACCAACCAACCAACCCACACCAACCAACCAACCCACACCAACCAACCAAGCATCACCAACCAACCAACCCACACCAACCAACCCACACCAACCAACCCACACCAACCAACCCACACTAACCAACCAACCCAACCAACCAACACCAACCAACCAAGCAACACCAACCAACCAACCCACACCAACCAACCAAATCACACTAACCAACCAAACAACCAACCAATACCAATCAACCAACCAAAACACATCAACCAACCAACAAACACCAACCAACACCAACCATCCAACACCAACCAACCAACCAACACCAACCAAACAACCAACACCAACCAAACAACCAACACCAACCAACCAACACCAACCAACCACACCAACCAACCAACATCAACCAACCCACACGAACCAAACAACCAACCAACCCACACCAACCAACCAACCCACATCAACCAACCAACCCACACCAACCAATCAACCCACACCAACCAACCAACCCACACCAATCAACCAGCACCAACCAACCAAACCACATTAACCAACCAACCCACACACACCAACCAAACAACACCAACCAACCAACCCACACCAATAAATCCACACCAACCAACCAACCTACACCAACCAACCAACACACCAACCAACGAACGAACCAACACCAACGAACGAACCAACACCAACCAACCAACACCAACCAACCAACACCAACCAACTCACACCAACCAACCAACACCAACCAACCAACACCAACCAACTCACACCAACAAACCAACCAACACCAACCAACTCACACCAACCAACCAACCCACACCAACCAACCAACCCACACCAACCAACCAACCCACCAAACAACCAACTAACCCACCAAACAACCAACCAACAACCAACCCACACCAACCAACTCACACCAACCAACCAACCCACACCAACCAACCAACCCACACCAACCAACCAACCCACACCAACCAACCAACCAACACCAACCAACCAACCAACAAACACCAACCAACACCAACCAACCAACCAACACCAACCAACCAACACCAACCAAACAACCAACAATAACCAAACAACCAACACCAAAAAAAACAACCAACACCAACCAAACAACTAACACCAACCAAACAAGCAACACCAACCAACCAACACCAACCAACCAACACAAACTAACACCAACCAACACCAACCAACCAACCAATCAACACCAACCAAACAACTAACACGAACCAAACAACTAACACCAACCAAACAACCAACAACCAACCAACACCAACCAACACCAACCAACCAACACCAACCAACCAACCCACACCAACCATCCAACCCACACCAACACCAACCAACCCACACCAACCAAAAAACCCACACTAATCAACCAACCAACCAACACCAACCAACACCAACCAACCAACCCACACCAACCAAATAACCAACACCAACCAACCCACACCAACCAACCAACCCACACCAACCAACCAACACACACCTACCCACACCAATCAACACACACCAACCAACCCACACCAACCAACCAACACCAACTAACCAACCCACACCAACCAACACCAACACCAACTAACCAACACCAACCAACCAACAACCAACCAATACCAACCAACACCTACCAAACAACCAAAAAATCAACCAACACCAACCAAATAACCAACCAACCAAACCACACCAAAAAACCAACCCACACCAATCAACCAACCAATAAACCAACACACAACAACCAACCAACCTACACCAACCAACCCAAACCAATCAACCAACCCACACCAACCAATCAACCCACACCAACAAACCAACCAACACCAACCAACCAACCTACACCAACCAACCCAACCAACCCACACCAACCAACCCACACCAACCAACCCACACCAACCAACCAACCCACACCAACCAACCAACCCACACCAACCAACCAACCCACACCAACCAACCCACACCAACCAACCAACCCACACCAACCAACCAACCCACACCAACCAACCAACCCACACCAACCAACCAACCCAAACCAACCAACCAACCAACACCAACCAACCAACCCACACCAACCAACCAACCCACACCAACCAACCAACCCACACCAACCAACCAACCCACACCAACCAATGAACCAAATAACCCACATGAACCAACACCAACCAACCCACACCAACCAACAAACCAACCCAAACCAACCAACCAACCCACACCAACTAACCCACCCACACCAACCAACCCACACCAACCAACCAACCCACACAAACCAACCAACCCACACAAACCAACCAGCCAACCAACACACCAACCAACCAACCCAAACCAACCAAACCAACCCAAACCAACCAACCCACCTACACCACCCAAGCAAGCAGCACCAACCAACCCACACCAACCAATCAACACTAACCAACCAACCAACAACCAATGAAGCAACACCAACCAACCAACACCAACCAACACCAACCAACCAACCCACACCAACCAACCAAACCACACCAACCAACCAAACAACCAACTAATACCAACCAACCAATACCAACTAACCAACCAACACACATCAACCAACAAAATCACACCAACTAACCAACCCACACCAACCAACCAAACCACACCAACCAACCAAACAACCAACTAATACCAACCAACCAATACCAACTAACCAACCAACACCAACCAACAAAACCACACCAACTAACCAACCCACACCAACCAAAGAACCAAATAACCCACATGAACCAACACCCAACCCACACCAACCAACCAACCCACACCAACCAACCAACCCACACCAACCAACCAACCCACACCAACCAACCAACCCACACCAACCAACCAACCAACCCACACCAACCAACCAACACCAACCAACCAACCAACCCCACCAACCAACCAACCCAAACCAACCAACCCACCTACACCACCCAAGCAAGCAGCACCAACCAACCAACCCACACCAACCAACCAACACCAACCAACCAACACTAACCAACCAACCAAGCAACACCAACCAACCAACACCAACCAACCAACCCACACCAACCAACCAACCCACACCAACCAACCAACCCACACCAACCAACCAAACAACCAACTAATACCAACCAACCAATACCAACTAACCAACCAACACACATCAACCAACCAACACCAACCAACCAACACCAACCAAATAAACAACCAACACCAACCAACCACCACCAACCAACCAACACCAACCAACCCATACCAACTAACCAACCAACACCAACCAACCGACATCAACCAACCCACATCAACCAACCAACCCACACCAATCAAACAGCACCAACCAACCCACACCAACCAACCAACCACCACCAACCAACCAACACCAACCAACCAACCAACACCAACCAACCCATACCAACCAACCAACACCAACCAACCAACCGACATCAACCAACCCACATCAACCAACCAACCCACATCAACCAACCAACCCACACCAACCAACCAACCCACACCAATCAAACAGCACCAACCAACCCACACCAACCAACCAACCCACACCAACCAACCAACCCACACACACCAACCAAACAACACCAACCAACCAACCCACACCAACAAATCCACACCAACCAACCAACCAACGCACCTACACCAACCAACCAACACACTAACCAACCAACCCACCAACCAACACCAACCAACCCACACCAACCAACCAACCCACACCAACCAACCAACCCACACCAACCAACTCACACCAACCAACCAACCAACCCACACCAACCAACCAAGCAACCAACAAACACCAACCAACCAACACACACCAACAAACACCAACCAACACCATCCATCCAACCAACACCAACCAAACAACCAACACCAACCAAAGAACCAACACCAACCAACCAACACCAACCAACCAACACCAACCAAACAACCAACACCAACCAACCAACCAACACCAACTAACACCAACCAACACCAACCAACCCACACCAACCATCCAACCCACACCAACACCAACCAACCCACACCAAAAAAAAAAACCACACCAACCAACCATCCCACACCAATCAACCAACCAATCAACCAACCAACCTACACCAACCAACCAACCCACACAAACCAACCAACCCACACCAACCAAGCAACCCACACCAATCAACCAACACCAACTAACCAACCCACAGCAATCAACCAACAACCAACCCACACCAACCAAGCAACCCACACCAATCAACCAACACCAACCAACCCACACCAACCAACCCACACCAACCAACCAACCAAACAACCAACCAACACCAACCAATCAACCAACACTCACCAACCAACAAACACCAACCAACACCAACCAACCAACCAACACCAACCAACCAACCCACACCAACCAACCAACCCACACCAACACCAACCAACCCACACCAACCAACCAACCCACACCAACCAACCAACCCACACCAACCAACCAACCAACCAACACCAACCAACCCACACCAACCAACCAACCCACACCAACCAACCAACCCACACCAACCAACCAACCCACACAAACCAACCAACCCACACAAACCAACCAACCCACACCAACCAACCAACCCACACCAACCAACCAACCCACACCAACCAACCAACCCACACCAACCAACCAACCCACACCAACCAACCAACCCACACCAACCAACCAACCCACACCAACCAACCAACCCACACCAACCAACCAACACCAACCAACCCACACCAACAGACCAACCCACCAACCAACCAACACCAACCAACCAACACCAACCAACCAACCCACACCAACAAACCCACACCAACCAAGCAACCCACACCAACCAACCAACCCACACCAACCAACCAAACCACACCAACCAACCAAACAACCAACCAACACCAACCAACCAACACACACTAACCAACCAACAAACACCAACCAAAACCAACCAACCAACACCAACCAACCAACACCAACCGACCAACAGCAACCAACCAACACCAACCAACCAACCAACACCAACCAACCCACACCAACCAACCCACACCAACCAACCAACTCACACCAACCAACCCACAAAAACCAATCAACGCACACCAACCAACCAACCAACACCAATCAACCCACACAAACCAACCAACCCACACCAACCAACCAACTCACTAACCAACCAACCCACATCAACCAACCAACCCAGACAAACCAACCAACCCACACAAACCCACACAAACCAACCAACCCACACAAACCCAGACA
>NC_137016.1:45774682-45822433 GCF_032717465.1 Coenobita brevimanus | reverse complement strand
ACCACCAACCAAAACCACCCAACCAACACCAACCACCAACCAACCCCAACCACCAACCAACACCAACCAACCAACCCCAACCAACCTCAACCACCAACGAACACCAACCAAACCCCAACCACGAACCAACAAAAACCAACCAACCCCAACCACCAACTAAAACCAACCAACCAACCACAACCGCCAACCAACACCAACCAACACCAACCAACCAACTCCAACCACCAACCAACACCAACCAACCAACCCCAACCACCAACCAACACCAACCAACCAACACCAACCACCAACCAACACCAACCAACCAACACCAACCACAAACCAACACCAACCACCAACCAACACCAACCAACCAACCCCAACCACCAACCAACACCAACCAACCAACCCCAACCACCAACTAACACCAACCAACCAACACCAACCACCAACCAACACCAACCACCAACCAACACCAAACACCAACCAACACCAACCAACCAACACCAACCACCAACCAACACCAACCACCAACCAACACCAACCAACCAACACCAACCACCAACCAACACCAACCACCAACCAACACCAACCAACCAACCCCAACCATAAACTAACTCCAACCAACCCCAACCGCCAACCAACCCCAACCAACCAACCCCAAGCACGAACTAATACCAACCAACAAACCCCAAAAATCCGTCAACACCAACCAACCAACCCCAACCACCAACCAACACCAACGAACCAACCCCAAACACCAATCAACACCAACCAACCAACACCAACCACCAACCAACACCAACCGACCAATCCCAACCACCAACCAACACCAACCGACCAACCCCAACCACCAACCAACACCAACCGAGAAACCCCAACCACCAACCAACACCAACCAACCAACACCAACCACCAACCAACACCAACCAACCAACACCAACTTCCAACTAACACCAACCAACCAAAACCATCAACCAACACCAACCAACCAACCCCAACCACACACGAACACTAACCACCAACCAACACCAACCTACCAACCCCAACCACCAACCAACACCAACCAACCAACACCAACCATCCAACACCAACCAACCAACACCAACCAACCAACACCAACCAACCAAGAAGAAACCACCAACAAAACACAACCACTAACCAACCCGAACCAACCAACCCCAATAACCAACCAACACCAACCAATTAACCCCAACGACCAACCAACACCAACCAACCAACACCAACCAATTAACCCCAACGACCAACCAACACCAACCAACCAACCCCAACCACCCACTAACACCAACCAACTAACCCGAAACACCAACCAACAGCAACCAACCAACCCCAAACACCAACCAAAACCAACCAACCAACCCCAAACACCAACCAACACCAACCAACAAACCTCAACCACCAACCAACACCAACCGAAAAACCCCAACCACCAACCGACCAACCCCAACCACCACCCAACCCCAACCACCCAACCCCAACCAACCAACCCCAACCACCAACCAACCAACCCCAACCACTAACCAACACCAACGAACCAACCCCAACCACTAACCAACACCAATCAACCAACACCAACCACCAACCATCACCAACCACCAACCAACACCAACCAACCAACCCCAACCACCAATCAACACCAACCAACCAACCCCAACCAGCAACCAACAGCAACCAACCAACACCAACCAACAAACCCCAACCACCAAACAACACCAACCAACCAATCCCAACCACCAATCAACACCAACCAACCAACCCCAACCACCAACCAACACCAACCAACCAGCCCCAACCACCAACCAACCCCAACCACCAACCAACACCAACCAACCAACACCAACCACCAACCAACACCAACCACCAACCAACACCAACCAACCAACACCAACCAACCAACACCAACCACCAACCAACACCAAGGACCCAACATCAACCACCAACAAACCCCAACCACCAACCAATACCAACCAACCAACCCCAACCACCAACCAAAACCAAAAAACCAACACCAACCACCAACCAACACCAAAAAACCAACACCAACCACCAACCAACACCAACCACCAACCAACACCAAGCACCCAACATCAACCACCAACAAACCCCAACCACCAACCAACACCAACCAACCAACCCCAACCACCAACCAACACCAACCAACCAACCCCAAAAACCAACCAACACCAACCAACCAACCCCAACCACCAACCAACCCCAACCACCAACCAACACCAACCAACCAACCCCAACCACCAACCAACCCCAACCAACCAACCCCAACCACCAACCAACACCAACCAACCAACCCCAACCACCAACCAACACCAACCGACTAACCCCAACCACCAACCAACACCAACCGACCAACCCCAACCACCAACCAACACCAACCAACCAACACCAACCACCAACCAACTCCAACCAACCAACACCAACCACCAACCAACACCAACTTCCAACCAACACCAACCAACCAACCAACCAAAACCACCAACCAACACCAACCAACCAACCCCAACCACCAACGAACACTAACCACCAACCAACACCAACCAACCAACCCCAACCAACCAACCCCAACCACCAACCAACACCAACCAACCAACACCAACCAACCAACACCAACCAACCAACACCAACCAACCAACAAGAAACCACCAACAAACCACAACCACTAACCAACCCCAACCAACCAACCCCAACCACCAACCAACACCAACCAACTAACCCCAACCACCAACCAACCCCAACCAACCAACCCCAACCACCCACTAACACCAACCAACCAACCCGAAACACCAACCAACAGCAACCAACCAACCCCAACCACCAACCAAAACCAACCAACCAACCCCAAACACCAACCAACACCAACCAACCAACCCCAACCACCAACCAACACCAACCAACCAACACCAACCAACCAACCCCAACCACCAACCAACACCAACCAACCAAAACCAAAAATCAACCCACACCAACCAACCAACCCCAACCACCAACCAACCAACCCCAACCACCAACCAACCAACCCCAACCACCAACCAACACCAATCAACCAACCCCAACCACCAACCAACACCAATCAACCAACCCCAACCACCAACCAACACCAACCAACCAACCCCAACCACCAACCAACACCAACGAACCAACACCAACCAACCAACACCAACCAACCAACACCAACCAGCAACCAACACCGACCAATCAACACCAACCAGCAACCAACAGTAACCACCAACCAACCCCAACCACCAACCAACACCAACCACCAACCAACACCAACCAACCAACACCAACCACCAACCAACACCAACCAACCAACCCCAACCACCAACCAACTCCAACCAACCAACCCCAACCACCAACGAACACCAACCAACCAACCCCAAGCAAAAACCAACCCCAAACAACCAACCCCAACCACAAACCAACACCAACCACCAACCAACCCCAACCAACCAACCCCAACCACCAACCAACACCAAGCAACCAACCCCAACCACCAACCAACACCAACCATCCAAAACCAAAAACCAACCAACACCAACCAACCAACCAACCCCAACCACCAACGAACACCAACCAACCAACCCGAACCACCAACCAACACCAACCAACCAACCCCAACCACCAACCAACACCAACCAACCAACCCCAACCACCAACCAACCAACCCCAACCACCAACCAACCCCAACCACCAACCAACCCCAACCACCAACCAACACCAACCAACCAACCCCAACCACCAACCAACACCAACCAACCAACCCCAACCACCAACCAACCCCATTCATGGAGATTTCAATGTTCACCACCACCTTTGGCTCTCCTCTCCTTTCACGGATCCACCTGGTGAACAAGCCTACATCTTTTCTATCCTTAATGACCTAGAGCAGCTTGTACAGCACCCTACCCGTATCCCTGACCGCCTTGGAGAGAGCTCCAACATACTTGACCTCTTCCTCACAACTAATCCTTCTGCTTACTCTGTTAATCTTTTCTCTCCATTGGGCTCCTCCGATCACAACCTTATTACCTTAACCTGTCCTATCGCTCCAGTATGGCCTGCGGACCCTCTAAGGAAACGTCGTCTCTGGCATTTTGGAGCTGCGGACTGGGAGGCCCTCAGGCAGTACTTCTTTGATTTTCCCTGGAATGATTATTGCTACCATGGCCATGAGCCATCTGAGTGTGCCTTGCCCATTACTGAGGTTATTCTCTCGGGCATGGAAGCATACATTCCTTTGACTAACGCAAGAAAGCCTTGGTTTAATCACGCTTGTTCTAATGCTGTCCGCAACAAGGAGAAGGACTACAAAAGGTACCGGAGCCAACCCACCCCTGAATCACATAATCTTTACGTTTCTGCCCGGAATCGTGCTAAGTCTGTTCTTCGCTCTACTAAAAATAATTTCATCCATACTAAATGCTCTCAACTCTCCAACTCGAATTCTTCCCGCTCCTTCTGGCACCTTGCCAAAAATCTTTCTTACAACTTTACCTCATCATTCTTCCCTCCTCTTTTCTACTCTGATGGTTCTGTAGCTATTTCTTCTACTGATAAAGCAGATCTCTTCGCACAGACTTTCTCCTCCAATTCCACCTTAGACAATTCCGGTGCTGTTCCTCCATCACTTCCCCCCTCTGACTTCTTCTTGGCTGACATTAAAATTTCTTCAGTTGATGTATTTTCTGCCATTACTGGCCTCAGTACTAACAAGGCATATGGGCCTGATGGGGTCCCTCCTGTTGTTCTCAAAAACTGTGCTTCTGTGCTTACACCCTGCCTAGGCAAACTATTTCGCCTTTGTCTGTCAACTTGTACCTTTCCTTCTTGCAGGAAGTTTGCTCTCATTCAGCCAGTCCCAAAGAAGGGTGACCACTCCCAACCCTCCAACTATCGTCCAATTGCTTTAACGTCCTGTATTTCAAAAGTTTTCGAGTCAATTCTTAATAAAAAAATTTTAAGGCATCTTTCCTATCACAACCTTCTTTCCGATCGTTAGTATGGGTTCCGTCAGCGACGCTCCACTGGCGATCTTCTCACCTACCTTTTAGACTCCTGGTCATCCTCCTTTCGGGACTTTGGCGAAAGCTTTGCCATTGCACTTGACATCTCAAAGGCTTTCGATCGAGTCTGGCATAAATCTTTAATTTCCAAACTGCCCTCCTACGGTTTCTATCCTTCTATCTATACCTTCATCGCTAGCTTCCTTTCTGGTCGTTCTATAGCTGCTGTCGTAGACGGCCATCGCTCTTCTCCTAGATCTATCTACAGTGGTGTTCCTCAGGGCTCTGTCCTATCACCAACTCTCTTCCTTTTATTCATCAATGATCTTCTAAGCTGTACATCTAACCCTATCCACTCATACGGTGATGACTCCACCCTTCACCTTTCCATTCGGTTCCCACAACGCCCATCTCAACAGTTACTTCAAGAAACAAGGGATGAGGCTATGGCACACCTAATGTCTGACTTGGCTCATATCTCTGACTGGGGTAAAAATAATATGGTTGTCTTTACTGCTTCTAAGACTCAGTTCTTACACCTATCAACCCGACAAAATCTTCCACAGGTATACCCACTAATGTTTAATAATATTCATGATTAATCCTGCATCATCCTTGAACATGCTTGGGGTTTCATTTGCTCGGGACTTATCTTGGAAAGATCATATTACATCTCTTGTAAAATCTGCTTCCAAGAGATTATGTGTGCAAAGCCGACTCCGCTCTTTCTTTACCCCTGCACAATTGTTGACTCTATACAGGGGTTTTATCCGCCCCTGTGTGGAGTACAACTCTCATGTGTGGGGAGGCTCCCCACATACAGCTCTTCTCAATAGGGTGAAGTCAAAGGATTTTCGTCTCATTAACTCTCCTCCTCTTACTGACTCCCTTCAACCTCTGTCTCTTCGCCGCACTGTTGCATTTTTATCTCTTTTCTATCGCTACTTTAATGGTCACTGCTCCTCTGAACTGTCTGCATGCATTCCTCCACCTCTACGACGGGTGCGTAGCACCTGTCTGGCAGCAAACTCTCATCCCTTTTCTGTCCAACTCTCTAATGCAAGAATTAACAGTTACTCCCAGTCTTTCATTCATGCAACAGGTCAGCTCTGGAACTGTCTCCCTCTGTCTGTATTTCCTCCTGCCTATGATCTCCAGTCTTTCAAACGCAGTGTGTCCAGGCATCTCAAAATGATCGGATCTTGAATTTGGCTCTCTATTGTATTTTCTTTTTCTCTTGGAGGGAAGTGTTACTACGGGCTCATGGCCTTTGGTTCCTTCTTCCTGGCATAAAAAAAAAAAAACAACAACACCAACCAACACCAACCAACCAACCCCAACCACCAACCAACACTAACCAACCAACCCCAACCGCCAACCAACATCAATCAACCAACCGCAACCACCAACCAACACCAACCAACCAACCCCAACCACCAACCAACACCAACCAACCAACCCCAACCACCAACCAACACCAACCACCAACCAACACCAACCAACCAACCCCAACCACCAACCAACACCAACCACCAACCAACACCAAACAACCAACTCCAACCACCAATCATCACCAACCAACCAACCCCAACCACCAACCAACTCCAACCAACCAACCCCAACCGCCAACCAACCCCAACCAACCAACCCCAACCACCAACCAACACCAACCAACCAACCCCAACCACCAATCAACACCAACCAACCAACCCCAACCACCAACCAACACCAAAGAACCAACCCCAAACACCAACCAACACCAACCAACCAACCACAACCACCAACCAACACCAACCGACCAATCCCAACCACCAACCAACCCCAACCGACCAACCCCAACCATCAACCAACACCAACCGACTAACCCCAACCACCAACCAACACCAACCGACCAACCCCAACCACCAACCAACACCAACCAACCAACACCAACCTCCAACCAACACCAACCAACCAACCCCAACCACCAACCAACACCAACCAACCAACCCCAACCAAAAACCAACACCAACCAACCAACCCCAACCAAAAACCAACACCAACCACCAACCAACACCAACCAACCAACCCCAACCACCAACCAACACCAACCATCCAAAACCAAAAACCAACCAACACCAACCAACCAACCCCAACCACCAACCAATAACAACCAACCAACCCCAACCACCAACCAATAACAACCAACCAACCCCAACCACCAACCAACACCAACCAACCAACCCCAACCACCAACCAACACCAACCAATCAACCCCAACCACCAACCAACACCAACCAACCAACCACAACCACCAACCAACACCAACCAACCAACCCCAACCACCAACCAACAAAACCAACCAACCCCAACCACCAAACAACACCAACCAACCAATCCCAACCACCAACCAACACCAACCAACCAACCCCAACCACCAACCAACCCCAACCACCAACCAACCCCAACCAACCAACACCAACAACCAACCAACACCAACCAACCAACACCAACCACCAACCAACACCAACCAAAAACCAACACCAATCAATCAACACCAACCACCAACCAACACCAACCAACCAACACCAACCACCAACCAACACCAACCAACCAACCCGAACCACCTACCAACACCAACTAACCATCACCAACCACCAACCAACACCAAGAAACCAACCCCAACCACCAACCAACACCAACCAACCATCCCCAACCACCAACCAACACCAACCAACCAACACCAACCACAAACCAACACCAACTAACTAACCCCAACCACCAACCAACACCATCCAACCAACCCCAGCCACCAAACAACACCAACCAACCAATCCCAACCACCAATCAACACCAACCAACCAACCCGAACCAACCAACCCGAACCACCAACCCACACCAAATCCAACCACCAACCAACACCAACCAACCAACACCAACCACCAACCAACACCAACCAACCAACACCAACCACCAACCAACACCAACCAACCAACACCAACCACCAACCAACACCAACCACCCAACATCAACCACCAACAAACCCCAACCACCAACCAACACCAACCAACCAACCCCAACCACCAACCAACACCAACCAACCAACCCCAACCACCAACCAACACCAACCAACCAACCCCAACCACCAACCAACACCAACCAACCAACCCCAACCACCAACCAACCCCAACCACCAACCAACACCAACCAACCAACCAAAACCACCAACACACACCAACCAACCAACCCCAACCACCAACCAACACCAACCAACCAACCTCAACCACCAACCAACACCAACAAACCAACACCAACCACCAACCAACACCAACAAACCAACCCCAACCACCAACCAACCAACCCCAACCAGAACCAACACCAACCAACCAACCCCAACCTTCAACCAACAACCGAAAAACCCCAACCATTAACCAACACCAACCGACCAACCCCAACCACCAACCAACCCCAACCACCAACCAACCCCAACCACCAACCAACCCCAACCACCAACCAACACCAACCAACCAACCCCAACCACCAACCAACCCCAACCAACCAACCCCAACCACCAACCAACACCAACCAACCAACCCCCACCACCAATCAACACCAACCAACCAACCCCAACCACCAACCAACCAACACCAACGATCAACCAACACCAACCAACCAACACCAACCACCAACCATCACCAACCACCAACCAACAAGAACCAACCAACACCAACCACCAACCAACACCAACCAACCAACACCATCTACCAACCAACACCAACCAACCAACACCAACCGACCAATCCCAACCACCAACCAACACCAACCGACTAACCCCAACCACCAACCAACACCAACTGACCAACCCCAAGCACCAACCAACCCCAACCAACCAACCCCAACACCAACCAACACCAACCAACCAACACCAACCACCAACCAACACCAACCAACCAACCCCAACCACCAACCAACCCCAACCACCAACCAACACCAACCAACCAACTCCAACCACCAACCAACCCCAACCACCAATCAAAACCAACCAACCAACCCCAACCTCCAACCACCACCGACCAACCAACCCCAACCACTAACCAACACCAACCAACCAACACCAACCAACCAACACAAACCAACCAACCCAAACCACCAACCAACACAAACCACCAACCAACACCAACCAACCAACCCCATCCACCAACCAACACCAACCAACCAACACCAACAACCAACCAACACCAACCAACCAACACCAACCACCAACCAACCACAACCACTAACCAACCCCAACCAACCAACCCCAACCACCAACCAACACCAACCAACCAACACCAACCAACCAACACCAACCAACAAACCCCAACCACCAACCAACACCAACCAACCAACCCCAACCACCAACTAACACCAACCAACCAACCCCAAACACCAACCAACACCAACCAACCAACCCCAACCACCAACCAACACCAACTGACCAACCCCAACCACCAACCAACACCAACCAACCAACCTCAACCACCAACCAACACCAACCAACCAACCCCAACCACTAACCAACACCAACCAACCAACACCAATCACCAACCAACACCAACCGACCAACCCCAACCACCAATCAACACCAACCGACCAACCCCAACCACCAACCAACACCAACCGACCAATCCCAACCGCCAACCAACACCAACCAACCCACCCCACACACCAACCAACACCAAAAAACCAACCCCACCCACCAACCAACACCAACCAACCAACCCCAACCACTAACCAACACAAACCAACCAACACCAACCACCAACCAACACCAACCGACCAACCCCAACCATCAATCAACACCAACCGACCAACCCCAACCACCAACCAACACCAACCGACCAACCCCAACCACCAACCAACACCAACCGACCAACCCCAACCACCAACCAACAAAAACCAACCAACCCCACCCACCAACCAACCCCAACCAACTAACCCCAACCACCAACCAACACCAACCAACCAACCTCATCCACCAACCAACACCAACCAACCAACACCAACCACCAACCAACACCAACCACCAACCAACACCAACCAACCAACCCCAGCCACCAACCAACATCAACCAACCAACCCCAACCACCAACCAACACCAACCGACCAACCCCAACCACCAACCAACACCAACCGACCAACCCCAACCACCAACCAACAAAAACCAACCAACCCCACCCACCAACCAACCCCAACCAACTAACCCCAACCACCAACCAACACCAACCAACCAACCTCATCCACCAACCAACACCAACCAACCAACACCAACCACCAACCAACACCAACCACCAACCAACACCAACCAACCAACCCCAGCCACCAACCAACACCAACCAACCAACCCCAACCACCAACCAACACCAACCAACTAACACCAACCACCAACCAACACCAACCAACCAACACCAACCACCTACCACCACTAACCACCAACCAACACCAATCAACCAACACCAACCACCAACCAACACCAACCAACCAACACACACCACCAACCAACACCAACCAACCAACACCAACCAACCAACACCAACCAACCAACACATTCCAACCAACCCCAACCACCAACCAACACCAACCAACCAACACCAACCACCAACCAACACAAACCAACCAACCCCAACCACCAACCAACACCAACCAACCAACCACAACCACCAATAAACACCAACCAACCAACCCCAACCACCAACCAACACCAACCAACCAACCCCAACCACCAACCAACCCCAACCACCAACCAACACCAACCAAACAACCCCAACCACCAACCAACACCAACCAACCAACCCCAACCACCAACCAACACCAACCAACCAACCCCAACCACCAATAAACACCAACCAACCAACCCCAACCACCAACCAACACCAACCAACCAACCCCAACCACCAACCAACACCAACCACCAACCACCACCAACCACCAACCAACACCAACCAACCAGCACCAACCACCAACCAACACCAACCAACAAACACCAACCACCAACCAACACCAACCAACCAACACCAACCGACCAACCCCAACCACCAACCAACACCAACCGACTAACCCCAACCACCAAATAACACACACCGACCAACCCCAAGTACCAACCAACACCAACCAACCAACCCCAACCACCAACCAACACCAACCAACCAACACCAACCACCAACGAACACCAACCAACCAACCCCAACCACCAACCAACACCAACCAACCAACCCTAACCATCAACCAACATCAACCAACCAACTCCAACCACCAACCAACACCAACCACCAACCAACACCAACCAACCAACCCCAACCACCAACCAACCCCAACCACCAACCAACACCAACCAACCAACCCCAACCACCAACCATCAACCAACCCCAACCACCAACCAACACCAACCAAACAACCCCAACCACCAACCAACCAACCCCAACCACCAACCAACACCAACCAACCAACCCCAACCACCAACCAACACCAACCAACCAAACCCAACCACCAATAAACACCAACCAACCAACCCCAACCACCAACAAACACCAACCAACCAACTCCAACCACCAACAAACACCAACCAACCAACCCCAACCACCAACCAACACCAACCAACCAACAACAACCACCGACCAACACCGACCAACTAACACCAACCACCAACCAACACCAACCAACCTCAACCACCAACGAACACCAACCAACTAACCCCAACCACCAACCAACACCAACCAACCAACCCCAACCACCAACCAACACCAACCAACTAACCCTAACTACCAACCAAAACCAACCAACCAACACCAACCACCCACCAACACCAACCAACCAACACCAACCAACCAACACCAACCACCAACCAAACCCAACCACCAACCAAACCCAACCACCAACCAACACCAACCAACCAACACCAACCACCAACCAACACCAACCAACCAACCAAAACCACCAACCAACCCCATTCTTGGAGATTTCAATGTTCACCACCACCTTTGGCTCTCCTCTCCTTTCACGGATCCACCTTGTGAACAAGCTTACATTTTTTCTATCCTTAATGACCTAGAGCAGCTTGTACAGCACCCTACCCGTATCCCTGACCGCCTTGGAGAGAGCTCCAACATACTTGACCTCTTCCTCACAACTAATCCTTCTGCTTACTCTGTTAATCTTTTCTCTCCGTTGGGCTCCTCCGATCACAACCTTATTACCTTAACCTGTCCTATCACTCCAGTACGGCCTGTGGACCCTCTAGGGAAACGTCGTCTCTGGCATTTTGGAGCTGCGGACTGGGAGGCCCTCAGGCAGTACTTCTTTGATTTTCCCTGGAATGATTATTGCTTCCATGGCCGTGAGCCATCTGAGTGTGCCTTGCGCATTACTGAGGTTATTCTCTCGGGCATGGAAGCATACATTCCTTTCTCATATCCTTTGACTAACGCAAGAAAGCCTTGGTTTAATCACGCTTGTTCTAATGCTGTCCGCAACAAGGAGAAGGCCTACAAAAGGTACCGGAGCCAACCCACCCCTGAATCACATAATCTTTACGTTTCTGCCCGGAATCGTGCTAAGTCTGTTCTTCGCTCTACTAAAAATAATTTCATCCTTACTAAATGCTCTCAACTCTCCAACTCGAATTCTTCCCGCTCCTTCTGGCACCTTGCCAAAAATCTTTATAACAACTTTACCTCATCATCCTTCCCTCCTTTTTTCTACTCTGATGGTTCTGTAGCTATTTCTTCTACTGATAAAGCAGATCTCTTCGCACAGACTTTCTCCTCCAATTCCACCTTAGACGATTCCGGTGCTGTTCCTCCATCACTTCCCCCCTCTGACTTCCTCATGGCTGACATTAAAATTTCTTCAGTTGATGTATTTTCTGCCATTGCTGGCCTCAGTACTAACAAGGCATATGGGCCTGATGGGGTCCCTCCTGTTGTTCTGAAAAACTGTGCTTCTGTGCTTCCACCCTGCCTAGGCAAACTATTTCGCCTTTGTCTGTCAACTTGTATCTTTCCTTCTTGCTGGAAGTTTGCTCTCATTCAGCCAGTCCCAAAGATGGGTGACCACTCCCAACCCTCCAACTATCGTCCAATTGCTTTAACGTCCTGTATTTCAAAAGTTTTCGAGTCAATTCTTAATAAAAAAATTTTAAGGCATCTTTCCTATCACAACCTTCTTTCCGATCGTCAGTATGGGTTCCGTCAGGGACGCTCCACTGGCGATCTTCTCACCTACCTTTCAGACTCCTGGTCATCCTCCTTTCGGGTCTTTGGCGAAAGCTTTGCCATTACACTTGACATCTCAAAGGCTTTCGATCGAGTCTGGCATAAATCTTTAATTTCCAAACTGCTCTCCTACGGTTTCTATCCTTCTATCTGTACCTTCATCGCTCGCTTCCTTTCTGGTCGTTCTATAGCTGCTGTCGTAGACGGTCATCGTTCTTCTCCTAGATCTATCAACAGTGGTGTTCCTCAGGGCTCTGTCCTATCACCAACTCTCTTCCTTTTATTCATCAATGATCTTCTAAGCTGTACATCTAACCCTATCCACTCATACGCTGATGACTCCACCCTTCACCTTTCCATTCGGTTCCCGCAACGCCCATCTCAACAGTTACTTCAAGAAACAAGGGATGAGGCTATGGCACACCTAATGTCTGACTTGGCTCATATCTCTGACTGGGGTAAAAATAATATGGTTGTCTTTAATGCTTCTAAGACTCAGTTCTTACACCTATCAACCCGACAAAATCTTCCACAGGTATACCCAGTAGTGTTTAATAATATTCATGATTAATCCTGCATCATCCTTGAACATGCTTGGGGTTTCATTTGCTCGGGACTTATCTTGGAAAGATCATATTACATCTCTTGTAAAATCTGCTTCCAAGAGATTATGTGTGCAAAGCCGACTCCGCTCTTTCTTTACCCCTGCACAATTGTTGACTCTATACAGGGGTTTTATCCGCCCCTGTGTGGAGTACAACTCTCATGTGTGGGGAGGCTCCCCACATACAGCTCTTCTCAATAGGGTGGAGTCAAAGGATTTTCGTCTCATTAACTCTCCTCCTCTTACTGACTCCCTTCAACCTCTGTCTCTTCGCCGCACTGTTGCATCTTTATCTCTTTTCTATCGCTACTTTAATGGTCACTGCTCCTCTGAACTGTCTGCTTGCATTCCTCCACCTCTACGACGGGCGCGTAGCACCTGTCTGGCAGCAAACTCTCATCCCTTTTCTGTCCAACTCTCTAATGCAAGAATTAACAGTTACTCCCAGTCTTTCATTCATGCAACAGGTCAGCTCTGGAACTGTCTCCCTCTGTCTGTATTTCCTCCTGCCTATGATCTCCAGTCTTTCAAACGCAGTGTGTCCAGGCATCTCAAAATGATCGGATCTTGAATTTGGCTCTCTATTGTATTTTGTTTTTCTCTTGGAGGGAACTGTTACTACGGGCTCATGGCCTTTGGTTCCTTCTTCCTGGCATAAAAAAAAAACAACAACACCAACCAACACCAACCAACCAACCCCAACCACCAACCAACACCAACCAACCAACCCCAACCGCCAACCAACACCAATCAACCAACCACAACCACCAACCGCAACCACCAACCAACACCAACCAACCAACCCCAACCACCCACCAACACCAACCAACCAACCCCAACCACCAACCAACACCAACCAACCAACCCCAACCACCAACCAACACCAAACAACCAACTCCAACCACCAATCAACACCAACCAACCAACCCCAACCACCAACCAACTCCAACCAACCAACCCCAACCGCCAACCAACCCCAACCAACCAACCCCAACCACCAACCAACACCAACCAACCAACCCTAACCACCAATCAACACCAACCAACCAACCCTAACCACCAACCAACAGCAAAGAACCAACCCCAAACACCAACCAACACCAACCAACCAACCAACACCAACCAACCAACCAACACCAACCGACCAATCCCAACCACCAACCAACCCCAACCGACCAGCCACAACCACGCACCAACACCAACCAACTAACCCCAACCACCAACGAACACCAACCGACCAACCCCAACCACCAACCAACACCAACCAACCAACACCAACCTCCAACCAACACCAACCAACCAACCCAAACCACCAACCAAAACCAACCAACCAACCCCAACCAAAAACCAACACCAACCAACCAACGCCAACCACAAACCAACACCAACCACCAACCAACACTAACCAACCAAACCCAACAACCAACCAACACCAACCATCCAAAACCAAAAACCAAACAACACCAACCAACCAGCCCCAACCACCAACCTATAACAACCAACCAACCCCAACCACCAACCAATAACAACCAACCAACCCCAACCACCAACCAACACCAACCAACCAACCCCAAACACCAACCAACACCAACCAACCAACCACAACCACCAACCAACACCAACCAACCAACCCCAACCACCAACCAACAAAACCAACCAACCCCAACCACCAAACAACACCAACCAACCAATCCCAACCACCAACCAACACCAAGCAACCAACCCCAACCACCAACCAACCCCAACCAACCAACACCAACCACCAACCAACACCAACCAACCAACACCAACCACCAACCAACACCAACCAAAAACCAACACCAACCAACCAACACCAACCACCAACCAACACCAACCAACCAACACCAACCACCAACCAACACCAACCAACCAACCCCAACCACCAACCAACACCAACCAACCAACACCAACCACCAAACAACACCAAGAAACCAACCCCAACCACCAACCAACACAAACCAACCAACCCCAACCACCAACTAACACCAACCAACCAACCCCAACCACAAACCAACACCAACTAACCAACCCCAACCACCAACCAACACCAACCAACCAACCCCAGCCACCAAACAACACCAACCAACCAACCCTAACCACCAACCAACACCAAAGAACCAACCCCAAACACCAACCAACACCATCCAACCAACCACAACCACCAACCAACACCAACCGACCAATCCCAACCACCAACCAACCCCAACCGACCAGCCACAACCACGCACCAACACCAACCAACTAACCCCAACCACCAACGAACACCAACCGACCAACCCCAACCACCAACCAACACCAACCAACCAACACCAACCTCCAACCAACACCAACCAACCAACCCACACCACCAACCAAAACCAACCAACCAACCCCAACCAAAAACCAACACCAACCAACCAACCCCAACCACCAACCAACACCAACCATCCAAAACCAAAAACCAAACAACACCAACCAACCAGCCCCAACCACCAACCTATAACAACCAACCAACCCCAACCACCAACCAATAACAACCAACCAACCCCAACCACCAACCAACACCAACCAACCAACCCCAAACACCAACCAACACCAACCAACCAACCCCAACCACCAACCAACACCAACCAACCAACCCCAACCACCAACCAACAAAACCAACCAACCCCAACCACCAAACAACACCAACCAACCAATCCCAACCACCAACCAACACCAACCAACCAACCCCAACCACCAACCAACCCCAACCAACCAACACCAACAACCAACCAACACCAACCAACCAACACCAACCACAAACCAACACCAACCAAAAACCAACACCAATCAACCAACACCAACCACCAACCAACACCAACCAACCAACACCAACCACCAACCAACACCAACCAACCAACCCCAACCACCAACCAACACCAACCAACCAACACCAACCACCAAACAACACCAAGAAACCAACCCCAACCACCAACCAACACCAACCAACAAACCCCAACCACCAACTAACCCCAACCAACCAACCCCAACCACAAACCAACACCAACTAAAAAACCCCAACCACCAACCAACACCAACCAACCAACCCCAGCCACCAAACAACACCAACCAACCAATCCCAACCACCAATCAACACCAACCAACCAACCCCAACCACCAACCCACACCAACCAACCAACCCCAACCACCAACCAACACCAACAAACCAACACCAACCACCAACCAACACCAACCA
This sequence comes from Coenobita brevimanus, assembly GCF_032717465.1. Lineage (NCBI taxonomy): Eukaryota > Metazoa > Arthropoda > Malacostraca > Decapoda > Coenobitidae > Coenobita > Coenobita brevimanus. The sequence continues at coordinate 45,805,345 of NC_137016.1, read as the reverse complement.
ACCAACACCAACCACCAACCAACACCAACCAATCAACACCAACCACCAACACACACCAACCACCCAACATCAACCACCAACAAACCCCAACCAACAACCAACACCAACGAACCAACCCCAACCAACAACCAACACCAACCAACCAACACCAACCAACCAACCCCAACCACCAACCAACCCCAACCAACCAACCCCAACCAACCAACCCCAACCACCAACCAACACCAACCAACCAACCCCAACCACCAACCAACGCCAACCACCAACCAACACCAACCAACCAACCCTAACCACCAACACACCAACCAACCAACCACAACCACCAACCAACACCAACCAACCAACACCAACCACCAACCAACACCAACAAACCAACCCCAACCACCAACCAACACCAACAAACCAACCCCAACCACCAACCAACCAACCCCAACCACCAACCAACACCAACCAACCCCAACCACCAACCAACAACCGAAAAACCCCAACCATTAACCAACACCATCCGACCAACCCCAACCACGAACCAACCTCAACCACCAACCAACACCAACCAACCAACCCCAACCACCAACCAACCCCAACCAACCAACCCCAACCACCAAAAAACACCAACCAACCAACCCCCACCACCAAACAACACCAACCAACCAACCCCAACCACCAACCAACCAACACCAACGATCAACCAACACCAACCAACCAACACCAACCACCAACCAACACCAACCAACCAACCCCACCCACCAACCAACACCAAAAAACCAACCCCACCCACCAACCAACACCAACCAACCAACCTCATCCACCAACCAACACCAACCAACCAACACCAACCACTAACCAACACCAACCAACCAACCCCAACCACCAACCAACCCCAACAACCAACCAACACCAACCAACCCCAACCACCAACCAACACCAACCAACCCCAACCACCAACCAACACCATCCAACCAACCCCAACGACCAACCAACACAAACCAACCAACACCAACCAACCAACCTCAACCACCAACCAACACTAACCACCAACCAACACCAACCAACCAACCCCAACCACCAATCAACACCAACCAACCAACACAAACCATCAACCAACACCAATCAACCAACACCAACCACCAACCAACCACAACCACTAACCAACCCCAACAACCAACCCCAACCACCAACCAACACCAACCATCCAACCCCAACCACCAACTAACACCAACCAACCAACCTCAACCACCAACTAACACCAACCAACCAACCCCAACCACCAACCAACACCAACCAACCAACACCAACCAACCAACCCCAACCAACCAACACCAACCAACCAACACCAACCAACCAACCCCAACCTCCAACCAAAACCAACCAACCAACCCCAAACACCAACCAACACCAACCAACAAACCCCAACCACCAACCAACACCAACCAAAAAACCCCAACCACCAACCAACACCAACCGACCAACCCCAACCGCCAACCAACACCAACCAACCAACACCAACCACCAACCAAGACCAACCAACCAACCCCAACCACTAACCAACACAAACCAACCAACACCAACCACCAACCAACACCAACCGACCAACCCCAACCACCAACCAACACCAACCGACCAACCCCAACCACCAACCAACACCAACCGACCAACCCCAACCACCAACCAACAAAAACCAACGAACCCCACCCACCAACCAACCCCAACCAACTAACCCCAACCACCAACCAACACCAACCAACCAACCTCATCCACCAACCAACACCAACCAACCAACACCAACCACCAACCAACACCAACCACTAACCAACACCAACCAACCAACCCCAGCCACCAACCAACACCAACCAACCCTAACCACCAACCAACACCAACCAACTAACACCAACCACCAACCAACACCAACCAACCAACACCAACCACCTACCACCACCAACCACCAACCAACACCAATCAACCAACACCAACCACCAACCAACACCAACCACCAACCAACACCAACCAACCAACACCAACCACCAACCAACACCAACCAACCAACCCCAACCACCAACCAACACCAACCAACCAACACCAACCACCAAACAACACCAACAAACCAACCCCAACCACCAACCAACACCAACCAACAAACCCCAACCACCAACCAACACCAACCAACCAACCCCAACCACAAACCAACACCAACTAACCAACCCCAACCACCAACCAACACCAACCAACCAACCCCAACCACCAACCAACCAATCCCAACCACCAATCAACACCAACCAACCAACCCCAACCACCAACCCACACCAACCAACCAACCCCAACCACCAACCAACACCAACAAACCAACACCAACCACCAACCAACACCAACCAACCAACACCAACCACCAACCAACACCAACCAATCAACACCAACCACCAACACACACCAACCACCCAACATCAACCACCAACAAACCCCAACCAACAACCAACACCAACGAACCAACCCCAACCAACAACCAACACTAACCAACCAACCCCAACCACCAACCAACACCAACCAACCAACCCCAACCACCAACCAACCCCAACCAACCAACCCCAACCAACCAACCCCAACCACCAACCAACACCAACCAACCAACCCCAACCACCAACCAACCCCAACCACCAACCAACACCAACCAACCAACCCCAACCACCAACACACCAACCAACCAACCACAACCACCAACCAACACCAACCAACCAACCCCAACCACCAACCAACACCAACAAACCAACCCCAACCACCAACCAACACCAACAAACCAACCCCAACCACCAACCAACCAACCCCAACCAGCAACACACCAACCAACCAACCCCAACCTCCAACCAACAACCGAAAAACCCCAACCATTAACCAACACCAACCGACCAACCCCAACCACCAACCAACCCCAACCACCAACCAACACCAACCAACCAACCCCAACCACCAACCAACCCCAACCAACCAACCCCAACCACCAAAAAACACCAACCAACCAACCCCCACCACCAATCAACACCAACCAACCAACCCCAACCACCAACCAACCAACACCAACGATCAACCAACACCAACCAACCAACACCAACCACCAACCATCACCAACCACCAACCAACAAGAACCAACCAACACCAACCACCAACCAACACCAACCAACCAACACCATCTACCAATTAACACCAACCAACCAACACCAACCGACCAATCCCAACAACCAACCAACACCAACCGACTAACCCCAACCACCAACCAACACCAACTGACCAACCCCAAGCACCAACCAACCCCAACCAACCAACCCCAACACCAACAAACACCAACCAACCAACACCAACCAGAAACCAAGACCAACCAACCAACCCCAACCAACCAACCCCAACCACCAACCAAAACCAACCACCAACCAACACCAACCAACCAACTCCAACCACCAACCAACCCCAACCACCAATCAAAACCAACCAACCAACCCCAACCTCCAACCACCACCGACCAACCAACCCCAACTACTAACCAACACCAACCAACCAACACCAACCAACCAACACAATCCAACCAACCCAAACCACCAACCAACACAAACCACCAACCAACACCAACCAACCAACCCCATCCACCAACCAACACCAACCAACCAACACCAACCACCAACCAACACCAACCAACCAACACCAACCACCAACCAACCACAACCACTAACCAACCCCAACCAACCCCAACCACCAACCAACACCAATCAACCAACACCAACCAACAAACCCCAACCACCAATCAATACCAACCAACCAACCCCAACCACCAACTAACACCAACCAACCAACCCCAAACACCAACCAACACCAACCAACCAACCCCAACCACCAACCAACACCAACTGACCAACCCCAACCACCAACCAACACCAACCAACCAACCCCAACCACCAACCAACACCAACCAACCAACCCCAACCACTAACCAACACCAACCAACCAACACCAACCACCAACCAACACCAACCGACCAACCCCAACCACCAATCAACACCAACCGACCAACCCCAACCACCAACCAACACCAACCGACCAACCCCAACCACCAACCAACACCAACCAACCAACCCCACCCACCAACCAACACCAAAAAACCAACCCCACCCACCAACCAACACCAACCAACCAACCTCATCCACCAACCAACACCAACCAACCAACACCAACCACTAACCAACACCAACCAACCAACCCCAACCACCAACCAACCCCAACAACCAACCAACACCAACCAACCCCAACCACCAACCAACCCCAACCACCAACCAACACCATCCAACCAACCCCAACGACCAACCAACACAAACCAACCAACACCAACCAACCAACCTCAACCACCAACCAACACTAACCACCAACCAACACCAACCAACCAACCCCAACCACCAATCAACACCAAAAAACCAACACAAACCATCAACCAACACCAATCAACCAACACCAACCACCAACCAACCACATCCACTAACCAACCCCAACCTACCAACCCCAACCACCAACCAACACCAACCATCCAACCCCAACCACCAACTAACACCAACCAACCAACCCAAACCACCAACTAACACCAATCAACCAACCCCAACCACCAACCAACACCAACCAACCAACCCCAACCAACCAACACCAATCAACCAACCCCAACCTCCAACCAAAAACAACCAACCAACCCCAAACACCAACCAACACCAACCAACAAACCCCAACCATCAACCAACACCAACCAAAAAACCCCAACCACCAACCAACACCAACCGACCAACCCCAACTGCCAACCAACACCAACCAACTAACACCAACCACCAACCAAGACCAACCAACCAACACCAACCACTAACCAACACAAACACACCAACACCAACCACCAACCAACACCAACCACTAACCAACACAAACACACCAACACCAACCACCAACCAACACCAACCGACCAACACCAACCAACACCAACCGACCAACCCCAACCACCAACCAACACCAACCGACCAACCCCAACCACCAACCAACACCAACCGACCAACCCCAACCACCAACCAACACCAACCGACCAACCCCAACCACCAACCAACAAAAACCAACGAACCCCACCCACCAACCAACCCCAACCAACTAACCCCAACCACCAACCAACACTAACCAACCAACCTCATCCACCAACCAACACCAACCAACCAACCCCAACCACCAACCAACACCAACCAACCAACACCAACCACCAACCAACACCAACCACTAACCAACACCAACCAACCAACCCCAACCACCAACCAACACCAACCAACCAACCCTAACCACCAACCAACACCAACCAACTAACACCAACCACCAACCAACACCAACCAACCAACACCAACCACCTACCACCACCAACCACCAACCAACACCAATCAACCAACACCAACCACCAACCAACACCAACCACCAACCAACACCAACCACCAACCAACACCAACCAACCAACACCAACCAACCAACACCAACCAACCAACACCAACCAACCAACACCAACCGACCAACCCCAACCACCAACCAACACCAACCGACTAACCCCAACCACCAACCAACACCAACCGACCAACCCCAAGCACCAACCAACACCAACCAACCAACCCCAACCACCAACCAACACCAACCAACCAACACCAACCACCAACCAACACAAACCAACCAACCCCAACCACCAACCAACACCAACCAACCAACCACAACCACCAATAAACACCAACCAACCAACCCCAACCACCAACCAACAACAACTAACCAACCCCAACCACCAACCAACCCCAACCACCAACCAACACCAACCAAACAACCCCAACCACCAACCAACACCAACCAACCAACCCCAACCACCAACCAACACCAACCAACCAACCCCAACCACCAATAAACACCAACCAACCAACCCCAACCACCAACCAACACCAACCAACCAACCCCAACCACCAACCAACACCAACCACCAACCACCAACCAACACCAACCAACCAGCACCAACCACCAACCAACACCAACCAACCAACACCAACCACCAACCAACACCAACGAACCAACACCAACCGACCAACCCCAACCACCAACCAACACCAACCGACTAACCCCAACCACCAACCAACACACACCGACCAACCCCAGGCACCAACCAACACCAACCAACCAACCCCAACCACCAACCAACACAAACCAACCAACACCAACCACTAATGAACACCTACCAACCAACGCCAACCATCAACCAACACCAACCAACCAACCCTAACCACCAACCAACATCAACCAACCAACTCCAACCACCAACCAACACCAACCAACCAACCCCAACCACCAACCAACACCAACCAACCAACCCCAACCACCAACCAACCCCAACCATCAACCAACCCCAACCACCAACCAACACCAACCAAACAACCCCAACCACCAACCAACACCAACCAACCAACCCCAACCACCAACCAACACCAACCAACCAAACCCAACCACCAATAAACACCAACCAACCAACCCCAACCACCAACCAACACCAACCAACCAACTCCAACCACCAACAAACACCAACCAACCAACCCCAACCACCAACCAACACCAACCAACCAACAACAACCACCGACCAACACCGACCAACTAACACCAACCACCAACCAACACCAACCAACCCCAACCACCAACCAACACCAACCAACTAACCCCAACCACCAACCAACACCAACCAACCAACCCCAACCACCAACCAACACCAACCAACCAACCCTAACCACCAACCAAAACCAACCAACCAACACCAACCACCCACCAACACCAACCAACCAACACCAACCAACCAACACCAACCAACCAACACCAACCAACCAACACCAACCACCAACTAAACCCAACCACCAACCAACACCAATCAACCAACACCAACCACCAACCAACACCAACCAACGAACCCCAACCACCAACCAACACCAACCAACCAACACCAACCACCAACCAACACAAACTAACCAACCCCAACCACCAACCAACACCAACCAACCAACCACAACCACCAATAAACACCAACCAACCAACCCCAACCACCAACCAACACCAACCAACCAACCCCAACCACTAACCAACCCCAACCATCAACCAACCCCAACCACCAACCAACACCAACCAAACAATCCCAACCACCAACCAACACCAACCAACCAACCCCAACCACCAACCAACACCAACCAACCAACCCCAACCACCAATAAACACCAACCAACCAACCCTAACCACCAACCAACACCAACCAACCAACCCCAACCACCAACCAACACCAACCACCAACCACCACCAACCACCAACCAACACCAACCAACCAGCACCAACCACCAACCAACACCAACCAACCAACACCAACCACCAACCAACACCAACCAACCAACACCAACCGACCAACCCCAACCACCAACCAACACCAACCGACTAACCCCAACCACCAACCAACACACACCGACCAACCCCAAGCACCAACCAACACCAACCAACCAACCCCAACCACCAACCAACACAAACCAACCAACACCAACCACTCGCGAACACCTACCAACAAACCCCAACCATCAACCAACACTAACCAACCAACCCTAACCACCAACCAACATCAACCAACCAACTCCAACCACCAACCAACACCAACCAACCAACCCCAACCACCAACCAACCCCAACCAACCAACCCCAACCACCAACCAACACCAACCAACCAACCCCAACCACCAACCAACCCCAACCATCAACCAACCCCAACCATCAACCAACCCAACCACCAACCAACACCAACCAAACAAGCCCAACCACCAACCAACACCAACCAACCAACCCCAACCACCAACCAACACCAACCAACAAAACTTAACCACCAATAAACACCAACCAACCAACCCCAACCACCAACCAACACCAACCAACCAACTCCAACCACCAACAAACACCAACCAACCAACCCCAACCACCAACAAACACCAACCAACCAACCCCAACCACCAACCAACACCAACCAACCAACAACAACCACCGACCAACACCGACCAACTAACACCAACCACCAACCAACACCAACCAACCCCAACCACCAACCAACACCAACCAACTAACCCCAACCACCAACCAACACTAACCAACCAACCCCAACCACCAACCAACACCAACCAACCAACCCTAACCACCAACCAAAACCAACCAACCAACACCAACCACCAACCAACACCAACCAACCAACACCAACCAACCAACACCAACCAACCAACACCAACCACCAACTAAACCCAACCACCAACCAACACCAATCAACCAACACCAACCACCAACCAACACCAACCAACCAACCAAAACCACCAACCAACCCCATTCTTGGAGATTTCAATGTTCACCACCACCTTTGGCTCTCCTCTCCTTTCACGGATCCACCTGGTGAACAAGCCTACATCTTTTCTATCCTTAATGACCTAGAGCAGCTTGTACAGCACCCTACCCGTATCCCTGACCGCCTTGGAGAGAGCTCCAACATACTTGACCTCTTCCTCACAACTAATCCTTCTGCTTACTCTGTTAATCTTTTCTCTCCGTTGGGCTCCTCCGATCACAACCTTATTACCTTAACCTGTCCTATCGCTCCAGTACGGCCTGCGGACCCTCTAGGGAAACGTCGTCTCTGGCATTTTGGAGCTGCGGAATGGGAGGCCCTCAGGCAGTACTTCTTTGATTTTCCCTGGAATGATTATTGCTTCCATGGCCGTGAGCCATCTGAGTGTGCCTTGCGCATTACTGAGGTTATTCTCTCGGGCATGGAAGCATACATTCCTTTCTCATATCCTTTGACTAACGCAAGAAAGCCTTGGTTTAATCACGCTTGTTCTAATGCTGTCCGCAACAAGGAGAAGGCCTACAAAAGGTACCGGAGCCAAACCACCCCTGAATCACATAATCTTTACGTTTCTGCCCGGAATCGTGCTAAGTCTGTTCTTCGCTCTACTAAAAATAATTTCATCCTTACTAAATGCTCTCAACTCTCCAACTCGAATTCTTCCCTCTCCTTCTGGCACCTTGCCAAAAATCTTTATAACAACTTTACCTCATCATCCTTCCCTCCTTTTTTTGTACTCTGATGGTTCTGTAGCTATTTCTTCTACTGATAAAGCAGATCTCTTCGCACAGACTTTCTCCTCCAATTCCACCTTAGACGATTCCGGTGCTGTTCCTCCATCACTTCCCCCCTCTGACTTCCTCATGGCTGACATTAAAATTTCTTCAGTTGATGTATTTTCTGCCATTACTGGCCTCAGTACTAACAAGGCATATGGGCCTGATGGGGTCCCTCCTGTTGTTCTCAAAAACTGTGCTTCTGTGCTTCCACCCTGCCTAGGCAAACTATTTTGCCTTTGTCTGTCAACTTGTATCTTTCCTTCTTGCTGGAAGTTTGCTCTCATTCAGCCAGTCCCAAAGATGGGTGACCACTCCCAACCCTCGAACTATCGTCCAATTGCTTTAACGTCCTGTATTTCAAAAGTTTTCGAGTCAATTCTTAATAAAAAAATTTTAAGGCATCTTTCCTATCACAACCTTCTTTCCGATCGTCAGTATGGGTTCCGTCAGGGACGCTCCACTGGCGATCTTCTCACCTACCTTTCAGACTCCTGGTCATCCTCCTTTCGGGTCTTTGGCGAAAGCTTTGCCATTACACTTGACATCTCAAAGGCTTTCGATCGAGTCTGGCATAAATCTTTAATTTCCAAACTGCTCTCCTACGGTTTCTATCCTTCTATCTGTACCTTCATCGCTCGCTTCCTTTCTGGTCGTTCTATAGCTGCTGTCGTAGACGGCCATCGTTCTTCTCCTAGATCTATCAACAGTGGTGTTCCTCAGGGCTCTGTCCTATCACCAACTCTCTTCCTTTTATTCATCAATGATCTTCTAAGCTGTACATCTAACCCTATCCACTCATACGCTGATGACTCCACCCTTCACCTTTCCATTCGGTTCCCGCAACGCCCATCTCAACAGTTACTTCAAGAAACAAGGGATGAGGCTATGGCACACCTAATGTCTGACTTGGCTCATATCTCTGACTGGGGTAAAAATAATATGGTTGTCTTTAATGCTTCTAAGACTCAGTTCTTACACCTATCAACCCGACAAAATCTTCCACAGGTATACCCAGTAGTGTTTAATAATATTCATGATTAATCCTGCATCATCCTTGAACATGCTTGGGGTTTCATTTGCTCGGGACTTATCTTGGAAAGATCATATTACATCTCTTGTAAAATCTGCTTCCAAGAGATTATGTGTGCTAAGCTGACTCCGCTCTTTCTTTACCCCTGCACAATTGTTGATTCTATACAGGGTTTTATCCGCCCCTGTGTGGAGTACAACTCTCATGTGTGGGGAGGCTCCCCACATACAGCTCTTCTCAATAGGGTGGAGTCAAAGGATTTTCGTCTCATTAACTCTCCTCCTCTTACTGACTCCCTTCAACCTCTGTCTCTTCGCCGCACTGTTGCATCTTTATCTCTTTTCTATCGCTACTTTAATGGTCACTGCTCCTCTGAACTGTCTGCTTGCATTCCTCCACCTCTACAACGGGCGCGTAGCACCTGTCTGGCAGCAAACTCTCATCCCTTTTCTGTCCAACTCTCTAATGCAAGAATTAACAGTAACTCCCAGTCTTTCATTCATGCAACAGGTCAGCTCTGGAACTGTCTCCCTCTGTCTGTATTTCCTCCTGCCTATGATCTCCAGTCTTTCAAACGCAGTTCCAGGCATCTCAAAATGATCGGATCTTGAATTTGGCTCTCTATTGTATTTTGTTTTTCTCTTGGAGGGAAGTGTTACTACGGGCTCATGGCCTTTGGTTCCTTCTTCCTGGCATAAAAAAAAAAAACAACAACACCAACCAACACCAACCAACCAACCCCAACCACCAACCAACACCAACCAACCAACCCCAACCGCCAACCAACACCAATCAACCAACTGCAACCACCAACCAACACCAACCAACCACCAACCAACACCAACCAACCAACCCCAACCACCAACCAACACCAACCAACCAACCCCAACCACCAACCAACACCAACCAACCAACCCCAACCACCAACCAACACCAACCAACCAACCCCAACCACCAACCAACACCAACCAACCAACCCCAACCACCAACCAACACCAACCACCAACCAACACCAAACAACCAACTCCAACCACCAACCAACACCAACCAACCAACCCCAACCACCAACCAACTCCAACCAACCAACCCCAAGCGCCAACCAACCCCAAGCGCCAACCAACCCCAACCGCCAACCAACCCCAACCAACCAACCCCAACCACCAACCAACACCAACCAACCAACCCTAACCACCAATCAACACCAACCAACCAACCCTAACCACCAACCAACACCAAAGAACCAACCCCAAACACCAACCAACACCAACCAACCAACCACAACCACCAACCAACACCAACCGACCAATCCCAACCACCAACCAACCCCAACCGACCAGCCACAACCACGCACCAACACCAACCAACTAACCCCAACCACCAACGAACACCAACCGACCAAGCCCAACCACTAACCAACACCAACCAACCAACACCAACCTCCAACCAACACCAACCAACCAACCCAAACCACCAACCAACACCAACCAACCAACCCCAACCAAAAACCAACCCCAACCAACCAACCCCAACCACAAACCAACACCAACCACCAACCAACACCAACCACCAACCAACACCAACCAACCAACCCCAACCACCAACCAACACCAACCATCCAAAACCAAAAACCAAACAACACCAACCAACCAACCCCAACCACCAACCAATAACAACCAACCAACCCCAACCACCAACCAATAACAACCAACCAACCCCAACCACCAACCAACACCAACCAACCAACCCCAACCACCAACCAACCCCAACCACAAACCAACACCAACCACCAACCAACACCAACCACCAACCAACACCAACCAACCAACCCCAACCACCAACCAACACCAACCATCCAAAACCAAAAACCAAACAACACCAACCAACCAACCCCAACCACCAACCAATAACAACCAACCAACCCCAACCACCAACCAATAACAACCAACCAACCCCAACCACCAATGAACACCAACCAACCAACCCCAACCACCAACCAACCCCAACCACCAACCAACCCCAACCGACCAACCCGAACCACCAACCAACACCAACCAACCAACCCCATCCACCAACCAACACCAACCAACCAACCGCAACCACCAACCAACACCAACCAACGAACCCCAGCCACCAACCAACACCAACCAACCAACCCCAACCACCAACCAACACCAAACAAAAAACCCCAACCACCAACCAACACCAACCAACCAACCCCAACCACCAACCAACACCAACCAACCAACCACAACCACCAACCAACAATAACCAACCAACCCCAACCAACACCAACCAACCAACACCAACCAACCAACCCCAACCTCCAACCAACCCCAACCAACCAACCCCAACCACCAACCAACACAAACCGACCAACCCGAACCACCAATCAACACCAAACGACCAACCCCAACCACCAACCAACACCAACCGACCAACCCCAACCACCAACCAACACCAACCAACCAACCCCAACCACCAACCAACACCAACCAACCAACACCAACCACCAACCAACACCAACCAACCAACCCCATCCACCAACCAACACCAACCAACCAACACCAACCACCAACCAACACCAACCAACCAACCTCAACCACCAACCAACCCCAACCAACCAACCCCAACCACCAATAAACACCAACCAACCAACCCCAACCACGAACCAACACCAACCAACCAACACCAACCACCAACCAACACCAACCAACTAACCCCATCCACCAACCAACACCAACCAACCAACTGCAACCACCAACTACACCAACCAACCAACCCCAACCGCCAACCAACACCAATCAACCAACCGCAACCACCAACCAACACCAACCAACCAACCCCAACCACCAACCAACACCAACCAACCAACCCCAACCACCAACCAACACCAACCAACCAACCGCGACCACCAACCAACACCAACCACCAACCAACACCAACCACCAACCAACACCAACCAACCAACTCCAACCACCAACCAACACCAACCAAACAACTCCAACCACCAACCAACACCAACCAACCAACCCCAACCACCAACCAACTTCAACCAACCAACCCCAACCGCCAACCAACCCCAACCAACCAACCCCAACCACCAACCAACACCAACCAACCAACCCTAACCACCAATCAACACCAACCAACCAACCCTAACCACCAACCAACACCAAAGAACCAACCCCAAACACCAATCAACACCAACCAACCAACCACAACCACAACCAACACCAACCAACCAATCCCAACCACCAACCAACCCCAACCAACCAGCCCCAACCACGCACCAACACCAACCAACTAACCCCAACCACCAACGAACACCAACCGACCAACCCCAACCACCAACCAACACCAACCAACCAACACCAACGTCCAACCAACACCAACCAACCAACCCAAACCACCAACCAACACCAACCAACCAACCCCAACCAAAAACCAACACCAACCAACCAACCTCAACCACAAACCAACACCAACCACCAAACAACACCAACCAACCAACCCCAACCACCAACCAACACCAACCATCCAAAACCAAAAACCAACCAACACCAACCAACCAACCCCAACCACCAACCAATAACAACCAACCAACCCCAACCACCAACCAACCCCAACCGACCAACCCCAACCACCAACCAACACCAACCAACCAACCCCAACCACCAACCAACACCAACCACCCAACCCCAACCACCAACCAACACCAACCAACCAACACCAACCACCCACCAACACCAACCAACCAACACCAACCACCAACCAACACCAACCAATCAACACCAACCACCAACCAACCCCAACCACCAATCAACACCAACCAACCACCCACCAACACCAACCAACGAACACCAACCACCAATTAACCCCAACCACCAACCAACACCAACCGACGAACCCCAACCACCAACCAACACCAACCAAACAACCCCAACCACCAACCAACACCAACCAAAAAACCCCAACCACCAACCAACACCAACCAACCAACCCCAACCACCAACCAACACCAACCAAACAATTCCAACCACTAACCAACACCAACCAACCAACCTCAACCACCAACCAAAACCAACCAACGAACACCAACCACCAACCAACACCAACCAACCAACACCAACCACCAATCAACACAAACCAACCAACACCAACCACCAACCAACACCAACCACCAACCACTAACCAACACCAACCACCAACCAACACCAACCGACTAACCCCAACCACCAACCAACACCAACCGACCAACCCCAACCACCAACCAACACCAACCATCCAAACCCCAACCACCAACCAACACCAACCAACCAACCCCAACCACCAATCAACACCAACCAACCAACAACAACCACCAACCAACCAACCCCAACCACCAACCAACACCAACCAACCAACCCCAACCACCAACCAACACCAACCAACCAACCCCAACCACCAACCAACACCAACCACCAACCAACACCAACCAAACAACCCCAACCACCAACCAACACCAACCAACCAACCCCAACCACCAATGAACACCAACCAACCAACCCCAACCACCAACCAACCCCAACCGACCAACCCGAACCACCAACCAACACCAACCAACCAACCCCATCCACCAACCAACACCAACCAACCAACTGCAACCACCAACCAACACCAACCAACGAACCCCAGCCACCAACCAACACCAACCAACCAACCCCAACCACCAACGAACACCAAACAAAAAACCCCAACCACCAACCAACACCAACCAACCAACCCCAACCACCAACCAACACCAACCAACCAACCCCAATCACCAACCAACAATAACCAACCAACCCCAACCACCAACCAACACCAACCAACCAACCCCAACCACCAACCAACCCCAACCAACCAACCCCAACCACCAACCAACACCAACCAACCAACACCAACCACCAACCAACACCAACCAACCAACACCAACCAACCAACACCAACCAACCAACACCAACCACCAACCAACACCAACCAACCAACACCAACCACCAACCAACACCACCCAACCAACCCCAACCACCAACCAACACCAACTAACCAACCCCAACCACCAACCAACACCAACCAACCAACCCCAACCACCAACCAACCCAAACCAACCAACCCCAACCACCAACCAACACTAACCAACCAACCCTAACCTCCAACCAACACCAACCAACCAACCCCAACCACCAACCAACACCAACCACCAACCAACACCAACCACCAACCAACACCAACCAACCAACACCAACCACCCACCAACACCAACCAACCAACACCAACCACCAACCAACACCAACCAACCAACACCAACCATCAACCAACCCCAACCACCAATCAACACCAACCAACCACCCACCAACACTAACCAACGAACACCAACCACCAACCAACCCCAACCACCAACCAACACCAACCGACGAACCCCAACCACCAACCAACACCAACCAACCAACCCCAACCACCAAACAACACCAACCAAAAGACCCCAACCACCAACCAACACCAACCAACCAACACCAACCACCAACCAACACCAACCAAACAATTCCAACCACTAACCAACACCAACCAACCAACCCCAACCACCAACCAAAACCAACCAACGAACACCAACCACCAACCAACACCAACCAACCAACACCAACCACCAACCAACACCAACCAACCAACACCAACCACCAATCAACACCAACCAACCAACACCAACCACCAACCAACACCAACCAACCAACACCAACCACCAACCAACACCAACCGACTAACCCCAACCACCAACCAACACCAACCGACCAACCCCAACCACCAACCAACACCAACCATCCAAACCCCAACCACCAACCAACCCCAACCACCAATCAACACCAACCAACCAACAACAACCACCAACCAACCAACCCCAACCACCAACCAACACCAACCTACCAACTCCAACCGCCAACCAACACCAACCAACCAACCCCAACCACCAACCAACACCAACCAAACAACCCCAACCACCAACCAACACCAACCAACCAACACCAACCACCAATGAACACCAACCAACCAACCCCAACCACCAACCAACCCCAACCGACCAACCCCAACCACCAACCAACACCAACGAACCAACCCCAACCACCAACCAACACCAACCAACCAACCCCAACCACCAACCAACCAACCCCAACCACCAACCAACACCAACCAACCAACTCCAACCACCAACCAACACCACCCAACCAACCCCAACCACCAACCAACACCAACTAACCAACCCCAACCACCAACCAACACCAACCAACCAACCACAACCACCAACCAACACCAACCAACCAACCCCAACCAACCAACACCAACCAACCAACCCCAACCACCAACCAACCCCAACCAACCAACCCCAACCACCAACTACCACCAACCCCAACCACCAACCAACACCAACCAACCAACCCCAACCAACACCAACCAACCAACCCCAACCAACCAACCCCAACCACCAACCAACAACCAACCAAACCTAAACACCAACCAATAACCCCAACCACCCACCACCAACCACCAACCAACAAAAAACCAACCAACCCCAACCACCAACCAACACCAACCAACCAGCCCCAACCACCAACCAACACCAACCAACCAACCCCAACCACCAACCAACACCAACCAACCAACCCCAACCACCAGCCAACACCAACCAACCACCCCCAACCACCAACCAGAACCAACCAACCCCAACCCCACCAACCAACACCAACCAATAGCCAACCACCAACCAGCAACAACACCAACCAAGCAGCCAACCCAGCCACAACCAGCACCAACCAACCAGCAACACCAACCACCAACCAATAGCCAACCAACCAGCCAACCAGCATAACCAATAACCAACCGCAACCAACCAGCCAACCACCAACCAACCAGCCAACCAACCACCAACCCCCACCAACCATAACCCCAACACCAACCACCAGCCCCAACCCACCAACCAACACCAACCAACCAACCCCAACCACCAATCAACACCAACCAACCAACACCAACCACCAACCAACACCAACCAACAAACACCAACCACCAACCAACATAACCCAACCACCAACCAACACCAACCAGCAACACCAACCAACACCAACCCAACCAACACCAACCAACCAATTAACCACCAACCACCAACCAACCCCAACCACCAAGCAACACCAACCAACCAACCCCAACCACCAACCAACACCAACCAAACAACCCCAACCACCAACCAACACCAACCAAAACACCAACCAACCAACACCAACCAACCAACACCAACCAACCAACACCAACCACCAACCAACACCAACCACCAACCCCAACCACCAACCAACCCCAACCAACCCCAACCACCAATCAACACCAACCAACCAAAGCCAAACACCAACCAACACCAGCAACCAACCCCAACCACCAACCAACACCAACCGACCAACCACCAACCAACCCCAACCACCAACCAACCTCAACCACCAACCAACCGCAACCAACACCCAACCACCAACCAACACCAACCAACCAACCCCAACCACCAACCAACACCAACCAACCAACCCCAACCACCAACCAACACCAACCATCCAACCCCAACCACCAGCCAACACCAACCAGCCAACACCAACCAACCAGCCAACACCAACCAACCAACCCAAACCACCAACCAGCACCAATCAACCCCAACCACCAACCAACACCAACCAACCAACCCCAACCAACACCAACCAACCACCACCAGCCCAACCAACCCCAACCACCAACCAACACCAATAATAGCCCCAACCACCAACCAACACCAACCAACCAACACCAACCACCAACCAACACCAACCAACCAACACCAACCCAACCATCACCAACCAACCAACGCAACCACCAACCAACCAACCAAAAACCCCAACCACCAACCAACACCAACCAACCCCAACCACCAACCAACCCCAACCAACCAACCCCAACCACCAACCAACACCAACCAACCAACCCCAACCACCAACCAACACCAACCAACCAACCCCAACCACCAACCAACCAACCCCAACCAACCAACCCCAACCACCAACCAACACCAACCAACCAACACCAACCACCAACCAACACCAACCACCAACCAACACCAACCAACCAACACCAACCACCAACCAACCAACCAACCCCAACCACCAACCAACACCAACCAACCAACCAACCACCAACCAACACCAACCACCAACCACCACCAACCAACACCAACCAACCAACACCAACCATCAACCAACACCAACCAACCATCAACCAACACCAACCAACCATCAACCAACACCAACCAACCATCAACCAACACCAACCAACCATCAACCAACACCAACCAACCAACCCCAACCACCAACCAACACCAACCAACCAACCCCAACCACCAACCAACCCCAACCACCAACCAACACCAACCAACCAACACCAACCACCAACCAACACCAACCAACCAACACCAACCACCAACCACCAACACCAACCAACCAACCCCAACCACCAACCAACACCAACCACCAACCCCAACCACCAACCAACCAACACCAACCACCAACCAACAACCACCCCCAACCAACACAAACCACCAACCAACACCAACCAACCAACCCCAACCACCAACCAACCAACCCCAACCAACACCAACCAACCAAACCAAACAAACAACCAACACCAACCAACCAACCAACCACCAACCAACACCAACCAACCAACCCCAACCACCAACCAACACCAACCAACCAACACCAACCACCAACCAACACCAACCAACCAACCCCAACCACCAACCAACACCAACCAACCAACCCCAACCACCAACCAACACCAACCAACCAACACCAACCACCAACCAACACCAACCAACCAACACCAACCAACCAACCCCAACCACCAACCAGCACCAATCAATCAACCCCAACCACCAACCAACACCAACCAACCAACCAACCAGCCCCAACCCACCAACCAACACCAACCAACCAACCCCAACCACCAACCAACACCAACCAACCAACCAACACCAACCAACACCAACCAACACCAACCACCAACCAACCACCAACCAACCACCAAACAACCACCAAACAACCACCAAAAAACCACCAAACCACCAACACCAACCAACCAACACCAACCAACCAACCATAACCACCAACCAACACCAACCAACCAACCCCAACCACCAACCAACACCAACCAACCAACACCAACCAACCAACACCAACCACCAACCAACCACCACCAACCAACCAACCAACACCAACCAACCAACACCAACCACCAACCAACACCAACCAACCACCAACCAACACCAACCAACAACCAACCCCAACCACCAACCAACACCAACCAACCAACACCAACCACCAACCAACCCCAACCACCAACCAACACCAACCAACCCCAACCACCAACCAACAACCAACCAACCCCAACCACCAACCAACACCAACCAACCAACCCCAACCACCAACCAACACCAACCAACCCCAACCACCAACCAACACCAACCAACCAACACCAACCACCAACCAACACCAACCACCAACCAACCCCAACCACCAACCAACACCAACCAATAACCCCAACCACCAACCAACACCAACCAACCAACCCCAACCACCAACCAACACCAACCAACCAACCCCAACCACCAACCAACACCAACCAACCAACCCCAACCACCAACCAACACCAACCAACCAACACCAACCACCAACCAACACCAACCAACCAACCCCAACCACCAACCAACGAACACCAACCACCAACCATACCAACCACCAACCAACACCAACCAACCACCACCACCAACCAACCAACACCAACCAACCAACCAACCACCAACCACCAACCAACACCAACCAACCAACACCAACCAACCAACCAACCACAAACCAACCCCAACCACCAACCAACACCAACCAACCAACCCAACCACCAACCAACACCAACCAACCAACACCAACCACCAACCAACACCAACCAACCAACACCAACCACCAACCAACACCAACCAACCAACACCAACCACCAACCAACCAACCAACACCAACCAACACCAACCACCAACCAACACCAACCACCAACCAACACCAACCAACCAACACCAACCACCAACCAACCACCAACCAACCCCAACCACCAACCAACACCAACCAACCAACCCCAACCACCAACCAACACCAACCGACTAACCCCAACCACCAACCAACACACACCGACCAACCCCAAGCACCAACCAACACCAACCAACCAACCCCAACCACCAACCAACACCAACCGACCAACCCCAACCACCAACCAACCAACCCCAACCACCATCCAACACCAACCAACCAACCCCATTTCTTACTCAAAATTTGCATTATAATCTCATCATACTCTGTACTTGGATCTCCATAACGGGTGGGAAACCCTGTGCATGCATTACGTCAAGGTATTTTATATTTAAGTGGTGCATAAGTGCTCTTTGCAGGGAGTTCTTGTTTTATGTTGCATTTTTAACATCTTTGGGTGCCGGTGAGGGATGCCTTCGTGTGGTGGCATCAGTATAACCAGGCAGCTCAACTGCTTGGTCATATAAATGTCCCTCAAGTACGTCCCTATCCCTGAAAAGTGGATTGTGAACTCTAGTGCCTTACCGTTACTCCCCATCCTTCATTTATGCAGCAGGTCAACTTTGGAACTGTCATCCCTTGTCCGAATTTCCCACCGCCTATGCAGAGTGTCCAGGCATCTCAGAATGAACGGATCTTTATTTTGTTTCTGTTATTTTGTTTTTGTTTAAAGGGAATAATTCTGGGGGGTTCCTGGCCTTTGGATCCTTCTTCCTTGCATACAAATAAAATCCACCAGGTTCACCTTTCACATAAGCCGAGGGTCACAGCAATTAACAAAGTTCTTTTTGGTTGAAGTACACACCAATTTATAGTAAAAGAATTATTTATAATAGTTCCATTGTTTCTTCCAATTTGTGTATCAGTTTTATGGAGCGCTGCCTGGTGGTCTAGTGGATTAGGCACCCCAGTTAGGGTCCCAGCAGCCCCAGTGGTAAAGTTCCTTTTGATTTAAGTACACATTAATTGATTTTTTTTTTTTTTTGTAATAGCTCCATTGTTTCTTATAATTTACTATATCAGTGTCATGGAGTGCTGCATGGTGGTCTAGTGGGTTAAGGCCTTCCAAAGATCTGTAAAAGTTGAAATCCAAGGTGTGGTTGGTGCCTGTTGCCTGGACTGAGTGACTAGACTCTTTTTACTCTAACTTAGCTGAACACTGCCATCTCTCCATCTCACATGCTGTGGCAATAGAGCAGCACTTGAATATGGCTTAGGTCACGAAGAAGTGCTATGGAAAGGACACAGAGAGCAGTGGCATTGTCTTTTTCAAACACTGACCCGCATGGTATAAGCTGCATAAGGACAAAACTCTGGACCAAGTTAGAGTGAAAAGAGTATAGTAAGGACTGGAGAATGGAGTACAGTAGAATACAATGTATAGGAGCATGAAAATAGGTTGGGACAAGTCTTTTTGGTTTTCAGTACCAGTTGTATGGAAAAAAAAAATTATATCTGTGGGAATTTTTAAAAGTCGGTTAATACCAGTCTTATGAAAAAAGCCTGTACCATTAGCAGTTTGTTTTATATTTCCCGTTGCACTTATATGGAAAAAGTTGTGAGATTTTGGCCCTA
Organism: Coenobita brevimanus; assembly: GCF_032717465.1. NCBI lineage: Eukaryota > Metazoa > Arthropoda > Malacostraca > Decapoda > Coenobitidae > Coenobita > Coenobita brevimanus. The sequence goes on along the minus strand of NC_137016.1, from coordinate 45,783,386 downwards.
ATTCCCTGTGTTAGATTTATGAAAGTTATATTTTAGTAGGCATCTAGTTATTTAAAAAGTTTTGTTGGCAAAGTTTTAATACTTCGGTAAACATTTAGCAGTTTACTCTCAGTTTTGGTAAACATTTAGCAATTTACTCTCAGTTTTATGGAAAGTTTTACTCATTTACAATGGCATGTGTGTGGAATAAGTGGTAATATTTTTGGTAATTTACAGAAGCATGAAGATGGAAAGGTTCTGATATTTTGGCAGAGTTTCTAGGTTATATTACTAGCGTCATAGGGAAAGTATATATATGTTAGAATAAATATGTGTTATTGTGGAATAGATAGAGATGTAATGAGAACTAACTGCACTTTATGTACACTTTGCTCCTGTGTAAGTACAGATTTTTGTATGTCAGGCGAGAGGTCTTTTTGTCATCCCTTGTCTCTCCCTTTTTTTCTTTTTCCCCACCTCTTCCCTACCTTCTTTAAGCTTGTAATTTCCCTCACGTAGCACTGTTAAAGTCTCAGACCGTGTCAGCACCAAATGTTTACCGACAGGCTGGTGCTGGTCGGAAATTTGTCTCGTTGTAACCCACTGTAACCGCAGGCAGTTAAGAATAGACTCGAAAAGTTTTGAAATACAGGATGTGAAAGCAATTGGATGATAGAGGGATGGGAATGGTCACCCTGGCAACACAGACACTAGACTGTATAACTGCTATACATTTTCTATAGTGATTTATTCTGCACATCACACCTCAGTATCTGCTTGTATGATATGGACACAAATAATTCGGTGTCAAAATGATATTAATGTCATGGAAGAGAATACTAAACTGAAAGAAGAGATATATATCGCTAAGGAAGAGGTGCGAGGGAAGAGGGTGAGTGTAAGTTGGTGTAGGTGGGAGTGGTCTGACGCTGCATACTGTATACTGTCAGCAGTGGCCTCGGCTAAACAACTTTCAGAAGCTTTTGTCTTTACTCAGTAACGACCCTCTTTCCACGGCTCACCATCTCCCTCTCATCAGTTCTCCCGCATCTTGTTTCTGCATCTCGTTCTCGCTTTTTTCATTCTTTCCCCAACCACCACACTTTAGCACACTCCTAGTCAGTTTGTCACTTAAGGCCGGTTCACACGAGCAAAATCGCGGCAGTTTTTTGCCGGAATTTGCTTCCCGGTAGAAATTCCGGCAACTTTTTTCGCCGGTATGGAGAGACCGACATGTCGGTCTTTTTTCGCCGGAATCGGGAGAAAGTTGCCGGGCCGATTAAAATGGAAGCACCGAACAAGGCAAAGCTCTGGGAACGAAGACGAATTCGACATTTTTGTGTGTTGACAGTACCACCATTTCGACTTCATCACTTGTGGCCAACACAAGTTTATCCATCATGCCTGCCGTTCTCCAGCAATCACAGTTTCCCTCATCTGCGTATTTTGTTTTTCAATGAAGGGTGTCACAAGCCCCAGCAAGTGGTGGTACTGGGTCTTGTTAAGACGGGTCCACTCATTTAAAGTTTGGGGATCCTCCAAGCTGAGCTCCCTCACCAGCCTGTAATACACACTCTCTTCTTTTCTCCTAGACAGCCACGGACGAGTCCAGATGCGTGACAGCTCATCTTGAAGTAGAGAAAGTGCAAGTGCAAGGGCTGCACACCTGGTACTAGTACGGCGCGCGGCGGTCCATCTTTGTTCGTAAACACTGTCGCCGCGTTCCTGCCACTCAGTCCCCGTACGTGTGAACACCTTTCCGGTAGAATTGCCGAAAATCGGCATTTTTCCCCCGCAAATCGGCGAGAAAAAAGGCCGCGATTTAGCTTGTGTGAACCGGCCTTTACACTTTGTTCCTGGGCACCCTCTCCTTCTCCTCCCAAACACCCCACTCTGGAAACACGCCTACACCTACCCATTCCCAACTACACCCAGCCATACCCACCATTCCACACCTGTACCCACATTCAACCTATAACTACCCACACCAACCTACATCCACCAATGCCTTCCCACACCAACCTACATCCTCCAATGCCTTCCCACACCAACCTACATCCACCAATGCCTTCCCACACCGACCTACATCCACCAATGCCTTCCCACACCGACCTACATCCTCCAATGCCTTCCCACACCAACCTACATCCACCAATGCCTTCCCACACCGACCTACATCCACCAATGCCTTCCCACACCGACTTACATCCTCCATACTCACCTACACCTACCTGTATTCATCTACATTCCCTACACGCGTCCACATGCAACTGTACCCAGCTACACACATTTACACCTACCTACACCAATTCACACCAAACTCCATCCACCCACGCCCACCAACAACCACTCACACAAACCCACAAACACCCACATCCATCAACACCCATCCCGGGACTCCTACACCCACTCACACCCATCTACCCCCACCCACACTGACATATACCCATCAACTCCCATCTACACCTACCCCTACCCACACCCAAAGCAGTAAATATTTTTAATGTGCGAGTTGAGTCTGCGTTGCCATGGAAACCACTCGTTTTTCCACCAACAGGAGCGACGTCCGTCATCCTCTCTCCTCGGTGGCCAACATAAAAATGACGATATTTCCTTTATCTTTTTCGACTGTTTCTTTGGGGCAGGAGAGTGGGTATGTGAATAGTACAATACATACACCACTTATTTATTGCAGACGTTGCGGATAAAGATTATTAGAGCAAAATAATATGCTACACAGTGTTCTCAAGTATAATAAGACCAATATCCTGCCTATTAAATCTTAACTCATTGCAAAATTACTGAGGCTTCTTGTTCAACTTAGAGTTCATGAAGGTTTAATATAATAACGACTATTTTTATGCCATTGGCTCTAATTTTACGACTACTCATATTATAATAGAATCTAATTTCGTAAATCCCTAGCACACTGAGATCTGGGAACTGTGTGGTGTTGTGAAACCTCGAGGTGTTGGTTGAACTTACAAATGTCTTTAGTCGAGCTGATTCATTGATTCAATTCAGCGAGATCAGATAACCTCCGTGTTTGAACTACACTTTCATATGACTCTATTTTCACTAAGCCACAACAGCACATCAGTACGGTTAATTACCATATATTATCAGCGACAAATACCTCAAGGAGCGTTAAAAAACAATCCCTGTTCTGGATTTTTCTGCTGAAATGATGAAGCTAGAATTGGCAGTCTTTGGCATCCATGTTGGGCCAGGGAGACCAACGCAACACAGAAATTACAAGAGTGATATCTTTGCGATTTTTTCATTTAAGAGATAATTTTGTCATATTCCCTGTATACGCAGGGAAACCCCTATGCCCAGTCGGTGAACGTCAGTGTCGCTCTTGGAGGGGTAGGGTGTACATTTGCGTCGGTTAGCCCCTGGCGCCAGGCCGTCTACCTTCACACTGGCATCATCTCCACCTTGCTCCATACCAACATCCCGGGCAACATCTCAGTCACCGTAAGTTAGGTGGAGTGTGTAGACGCGTGCCGCCCAGCTCCGCGGTGCCTGGCTGTCTGGTTACTCGCAGCATACCAGTGCTACACCAGTTCCGCGTCATGGCAAGTAAGGAATAGTGTTTCGCTCAGGGTGGGGGATGGAGAGGGGATTATTGAGAGAAGTATGTGGAGTTGAAAGGAAAGACATACTAACAAATGAGGAAGTGAAGGAGCGTTGTGGTGTGGATGTGGATGTGACAGAAGGCGTTAGGAGAAATACACAGTTGGTTTGAGCGAGACTAACTAGGAGAGTGTCTGTGAGTGAGGTGGAGGGGGGGAGGAGAGGGTGGGGAGGCAGAGGATGAGATGGAGGGATGGGATGGAGGTATGAGAGGGAGAGGGGTGTGAACTAGAGGGGATGGCAGTGAAATGGGGGTGGGGAGGGCAGGGCGATAAGGAGGCGGTGTCTGTGTCCACTGCTGCTTACGAGATAAAAACGTCATGCAATATATAGATAGACAGAAATCATGGTGTAGTGTTAATAATTGTTCTTTATTTTTCATTTTATTTTGTATTAATCTCGTCATCTTTGTACTTATTGTTTTTAATATGCTGCGAAATAACGGGAACTACTGTATCATGTATTAACCTTAGTATCTCTGCCTTATGACATTCAGTTCCTCCTCCTCCTCCTCCTCCTTTTCTTTCCTCTCCTGTCCTCTCCTCTCCTCCTTCTCCTCCTCCTCTTCCATCTTTTTTCCTCTCTTTTTTCCTCTTCCTCCTCTTTCTCCTTTCCTTGTCCTCCTCTCCATTCCACTTTCTCCTCCTTATCATTCCCCACTTCCTCCTTTGTCCTCTTCCCCCTCATTCTCTTTCCCTTGTCATCCTCGTCTTTCTTTTCATCATTTCCTCCTCCTTCTCCTCCTCCTCCTCCTCCTCGTCCTCCTCCTCCTCCTCTCTCTCGAAATCGACGAAAAGATAAATTACAGCACACACAAATAAAAACTGAGCAACACTTGACGCGAGAGACGTTCTGCCATTGAGCTACGTGAAATAAACAACAAAATCTGGGCCGAGTAAGAGTGAAATATATATGTACCCTGTGGACTACTGTGCTGTCTGTTAGAGAGAGAGAGAGAGAGAGAGAGAGAGAGAGAGAGAAGGGGGGGAGGAAGTCGAAAAAATTAATACCTTTTTTTTGTGTCAAAATATCACCACGATTTTTTGATGCAGTTGCAATAAAGGTTAATTGTGTCCAGTCATAACTTAGCAGGATTTGTACTGTGTGTGTGTGTGTGTGTGTGTGTGTGTGTGTGTGTGTGTGTGTGTGTGTTTCTTCAGTTTGCATAATTGCCTTTCGTCCCCCTCTGTGTGTGTGTGCGTGTGTGTGTGTGTGTGAGTATAGGTCCACTGGCAGTGGATCAGTCCAACACTGTGGCTAATATAAACCCACTGGGCATTAAGGTGTGCCATTTACCTGCCCCAATTGGCACACTGGTGGATTTAACCCCGTCCATTTATTTGTGTTGACTATACCTCTCTCTCTCTCTCTCTCTCTCTCTCTCTCTCTCTCTCTCTTTCTCAGATGATTATACTCAGCAGAGGAGACAAAGGAGGTTTGGGTGTATGGGTGTGAGATGAGCTGATCTGTTGATTTGGCCACGTAGAGAGGATGGAGTATATGAGACTGACAAGGAGAGTGTGTGTGACTGAGGTGGAGGGAAGGAGGAGGAGCGGCAGACCAACGATGAGGTGGAGTGATGAGGTGGAGACGTATATGAGAAGGGAGTGTGAGTTGGAGAGAATGAGGCCTGTCAGTGGAGGACAGGGTGACACTGAGGTGGCAGATTTGAGTTTCAGTAGGTGTAGATTTGGCCATATAGAAATACAGGTTACTCATCCAAAGTGGCATTATACACACACACACACACACACACACACACACACACACACACACACACACACACACAGTACAGGGAACCTCTACAAATGGTAAGAAGCAGACAAGAAACATTCAGATTTTATGGATCTACAGTAAGTGTGAACGTCGGGGGTAGGGTTGCGAGAGGCAGACCGAAAAAGACCTGAGACGAGGTCATAGAGTGTGACCTCAGGGATAAGGGACTGAATAGGGAGGCTGCCAGAGATCAAGCAGCGTGGAGAGCCATCATGTGACTAAGGCCGACGCATGCAAGCTTATTGGAGCTTTTATAAAAGATACGATACGATCACAGTACAAAGCAACTGATTAAGCAGCCAATAACTTAGCGTAGAATCCGAATGCAGTATAGATATCGCAGGGAAATAAGCCAGGAAAGATGTGATAAACTGTAGATTAGCTGGAAAGAATGGAAAACACAATCCACTGAGTGTCCACATATAGAGCCACATGGAAATTAATATTACACCACCGCCATTAAGAAATAAAAGGACCTTTTAACATGAGGCAACGTAAGAACAAGAGAGAGAGAGAGAAACAAAAACAAAAGATAATGGACAGTATAAAGATTCGTCGAAGTTACGTAAGGGTCCCCTACATTTTGTGGGAATTTTTTTTATTGCAAGCCCCGCCCCCAATGCGGCGTCTACTTGTCTGCCTTTACCCATTTAAAACCCACATGGCCAGTCAGCGACCCTCAGTGTCGCTCTTGGTGTGTTGGGGTGTATATCTGCTTCGGTTAGGCCATGGCGCCGGGCCGTCTACCTCTTCATCCGCTTCTCGCTGCCACACCAACGAATCAACGATCACCACCTCAGTTACCAAATGTTAGAGGTGGGGTGCAGACGTACGCCGCCCAGCTCCGCGGCGCCTGGCTTGCCCACAGGGTACCAATGCACACCAGTCTCGCGTCATGGCAAGGGCGGAACATGTTCGTGTTTCGCTGAGGGTTCACTTAAGCACCAATAGTTTATTTATTACTTACCCTTTTATTAATCAACTACTTAGTTCACACCCTGCAATTCACTTAAGACTCTAAACCACCCCTACACCCATTATCAAGATCACGGCAACCATGTAATAACCCGCCATCCTCATATCCAGCACCCCCGCCTCAGACCCTGACCCCCCCATACTCCCCTTCCTCCACCCCTCCCCTTTCCTTATCCCCCTACCCAAGCCCCCCAGGGCTACAACACCTTACCCTAACACCCGTATCCTACGTGCGGTGAATGCAAGTCCCGCTCTCACTGGTAGGTCTTCCCATGCTTGACTTCCAAGTCCACTGATGATCACGGTCAGTAGGACCTGTAAAAAGGGTCAACTTTTATTTTAGGTATTCTATAGGCCTATCCATAATATTAGGTAAGTCTGTTACCTGTCCCGTAGATCTTAAACTATAGGTTTTTCTTCCTCCTTCGGCATCATCAATCGAATCAGCCACCGTACCTTCTTCTTGCTCTTCGTGCAAGCTCTGCACGCTTTGAGTATTTTCCTCTGTTTCCTGCAGTTGTGAGGCGTTTCCTTCGTCCGCTCTTTCTACGTCTAAAATATTTCTCAGTTCATATTTTTGCACTTCCTCTGGTGGGAGAGGATCCTCATGGAGGGGATATGCTCTCCGCACATTACCATTCATTGTCTCGTCTAAATTATCTTCGTGGGCAAGCCTGACTCTGTCTGTGTGGACTTTCATGACTCTCCCCGTGTTTATGTCTACCAGTTTTACTATCACATCACTAATTTTCCCTTTCACCCTAAAAGGCCCATGGTATAGAGGTTGAAGTTTCTTAGGCTCTCCTGGCTTGGGAATCTTTCGTACATAAACCCTATCTCCTGTACGAATCTCTTTTACTTTTGCTCTCGATGTCTGTTGATTCTCCATGGCCTCTTGACTTTCCTCAATGTACCTTAAACATCTTTTAAAGGTACGATTAGCTTTAATGGCCATCTCATTTTTATAGTTATCCAGATCATAGCAGATCGGTTCCTGTTTTACGACATCATACGGGACACCAGGGTCCCTTAGGAACATGGGGTAGAATGGGGATTCCTTTAACACTCTGTGATACACTGTGTTATATGCCCATGTGGCAAAGCACAACATTGACTCCCATATTTGTGGATTATCCTCTACTAAACTCCTGTTTGCAAGGCTTTTTGCTGCTGATTACATACACCATAAAGGGAGTCATACACGTCCTGCCTGATTATACAATGACAACTCTCTCAAATCAGTCATGGTCGTCTCATAGCCTTCATCAGCCTCTGAACCAAGTAGTCTCGTCTGCTTATACTTTATCACTCCTCACAGTCCTCATCAGCCTCCGAACCACCTATCCAAGCCGTATATTACTCTTACCGTGTTCTTTTTATCGTTCTTCTTTTTTTCACTTTTTCTTGCCCCATTCTGCCTTTCTGCTTTTTGTTTCAGTCTCGGCTCTCTTTATCTCATTCTCTGTTCTTTTTGCTTTTATTCGCTGCTCTTTTTCTTTTCATCCATCCATCATCATCCAATCCTACTTTGCCCCATGAGGAGCGTAGGAGCTCTGGGCTAGGCAGTTGGTCCTGACATTTAAGTTGAGAGTGACCAACCTCACTCATCCCTGAGTGGCATTATGTGAGCAATAGACCCGAACCACTCCTTGGATATAAACCTTCACCAACTCAATCCGATTGGAGCACAATAATTACCCATTAAACCACCAGGCGCCAAATTTTGGTTATATGGTTACCACCCAGCATAGTAAATGGTTTCCTTGTGTACAGGAAACCATTTGGGTTGTCACTCAGTGTAGAGTCACCCACAGGCAGAAGGACGAGGAAAGAATGAAGGAATGAAAGACAGAAGAGGGAGTGTAAAGTCACCCGTAGGCAGAAAGACGAGGAAAGACTGAAAGAAAGAAAGAGAGAAGATTATCGAGGAATATTATACTGACGGGGAAGAGAGAGGGGAGGAAAGTTAACTAAATAAAATTCTTCATGTTTCCCGTGAAACATGAGTTTTCATTTATTTATAATTATCCTCCATGAGGGAATCTAAAAAATACAAGTTGAAAGATGAGTTTATTATTATTATTATTATTATTGATATTATTATTGTTATTAAAGTGGATGCAGTAAGTGGAGTATGAAGAGAGCGAGCATTATAAGCTGGAGACAGCCCTTACCCACCTGAGGCAGCGAAAGGGAAGACACGAAGAGAGGGTGTGGCAAGAGAAAGATAAAACGAGAGAGAGAGAGAAAGCACAAAAGTATATCGCTATTTTTATCTGAACCTTCAATTTGTGCTATACGTAACAGATATCTAATGCATATATATTTTTAGTAA